>NW_007250415.1:167734-180063 GCF_000164805.1 Carlito syrichta
TTTTTTGAGTTGGAGTCTCACTCTGTTGCCCAGGCTGGAGTGCAGTGGCACGCTCATGACTACCCCAGCATCGACCTGCTGGGTGCAGCAATCCTTCTGCCTCAGCCTTCAAGTGGCTGGAACTACAGGCACACGCTACCATGCCTGGCTAATTTCTGATTTATTGCAGAGATGAGGTCTCGCCAAGTTGCCTGGGCTGGTCTTGAACCTGAGAGTGCATGTAATCCACTTGCCTCAGCTTCCCAAAGTGCTGGGATTACAGGCTGAGCCACCGAGCCCGGCCTATCAGTACTTTTCATGGCCAAATATTCCATTGTCTGTGTGTGCCATATTTTGTTTATCAATTCATCAGTTCATGGACATTTGGGTTATTTCCACTTCTTGGCTATTATGAATAATGATGAACATTTTTTTTTTTCGAGTTGGAGTCTCACTCTGTCGCCCAGACTGGAGTGCAGTGGCCGCTCCCGGCCACCGCAGCCTCGAGCTGCTGGGCTCCGGCGATCCTTCCGCCTCAGCCGTCCGAGTAGCCGGGACTACAGGCGCGCGCTACCACGCCCGGCTGATTTTTGGTTTATTGTAGAGATGAGGTCTTGCCAAGTTGTCCAGGCGGGTCTTGAACCCGCGGGCTCAGGCAATCCACCCACCTCAGCCTCCCAAAGGCGCGGGATTACAGGCTGAGCCACTGAGCCCGGCAATAATGAACATTTGTGTGTAAGTTTTTGCGTAAACGTTGGGACTCATACCTAGGAATGGAATTTCTGGGTTATAGGACAACTGTATTTCTCACTTTTTGAGGAACTTCCAGACTGTTCTCCAAAGTGGCTGTACCGTTTTACACTGTGGCCACCAACAGTGTAGAAGGGTTCCAGTTTCTCCACATCCTTGCCTACATTTTTTATTAACAGGTTTCTTGATTATAGCCATCTGAGTGGGTGTGAAATGGTGTCTCATCGTGGTTTTGGTTTGCATTTTCCTGATGACTAATGTTGTACATCATTTCATGTGCTTACTGGTCATTTGTTGATTTCATTTTTTTTTTTTTGAGTTGGAGTCTCACTCTGTCACCCAGACTGGAGTGCGGTGGCTGCTCCCGGCCACCGCAGCCTCGACCTGCTGGGGGCTCTGGCGATCCTTCTGCCTCAGCCTTCCATTTGTTGATTTCTTAGCAGAAATGTCTATTCATAATCCTTTGCCCATTTTAATTGGTTACAAGTCTTTTTATTATTGAGTTGTAGGAGTCCTTTATATATTCTAGACGTAAGTTCCTTATTAGATACATGATTTGCCATTTCCCCCCCCCATTCTATATATTGTCCTTTTACTTTCTTTTTTCTGTTTTTTTTGAGTTGGAGCCTCACTCTGGCACCCAGACTGGAGTGTAGTGGCACGCTCCCGGCCACTGCAGCCTTGACCTGCTGAGCTCTGGCAATCCTTCCGCCTCAGCCTTCCAAGTAGCTGGAACTACAGGTGTGCGCTACCACGCCGGGCTAATTTTTGATTTATTGTAGAGATGAGGTCTCACCAAGTTGCCCAGGCAGGTCTCGAACCTGCGGGTTCAGGCAATCCACTCACCTCAGCCTCCCAAAGCGTGGGATTATAGGCTGAGCCATCGAGCCTGGCTTTTTTTTTTTTTTTTGAGTCAGGATCTTACTCTGTTGCCCAGGCTGGTTGCAGTGGCACGATCATAGCTCACTGCAGCCTTGACCTCCTGGGTTCAGGCGATCCTCCTGCTTCAGCCTCCCAAGTAGCTGGGACTACAAGGTATTTACCACCATACCCAGCTAGTTGTTTTTTGTAGAGACGAGATCTCACTATGTTGCCCAGGCTTGTCTCAAATTCCTGGGCTCAAGCCATCTTCCCACCTCAGCCTCCCAAAGGGCGAGGAGTACAAACATGAACCACCATGTCCAGCCTGTAGTTAATTTTTATGTACATTTTGAGTTAGGGGTCCATCATCATTTTTTTGCATTTGAGTATCTGGCTATCCCATTACCGTTTGTTTTTGTCGTTGTTTGACTTTCTGTTTGTTTATTTTGAGAAAGTGTCTTGCTAAGTTGCCCATGCTGATCTCTAGTCCTCCCACCTCAACCTCCTGAGTAGCTAGGCCTACAGGTGCAAGCCAGCACACCTGGAGCACCATTGTTGAAAAGAGGATTCTTTCCCTATGAAATACCTTTGCACCCTTGTTGAAAATCAATTGACTGTAAATGTGAGGGCTTACTTCTGGACTCAGTTCTATTCCATTGATCTCTATATCTCTCCTTATGCCTACTCCAGGTTTTCTTGCAGGATTTTACAAAGCTGACTTTGACCTACACTTTTAAAGATATCCTGTCCTGTACCATAACATTGCATTTCAGATTGCCTTTAAAAAGACCACACCGGCTGGGCTCGGTGGCTCAGCCTGTAATCCCAGCACTTTGGGAGACCAAGGTGAGTTTATTGCCTGAGCCTGCAGGTTTGTGACCCTCCTGGGCAACTTGGCAAGACCTCATCTCTACAATAAATTAAAAAATTAGCCGGATGTGGTAGCGCGCGCCTGTAGCTCCAGCTACTTGGGAGGCTGAGGCGAAAGGATCGCCAGAGCCCAGCAGGTCGAGACTGTGGTGGCCGAGAGCGACCACTGAACTCCAGTCTAGGCAACAGAGCGAGACTCTAACTCAAAAAAAAATAAAAAATAAATAAAAATAAAAAGACCACACCACATGTAAAAAAATAGTAATTGAAAAACATTCCACCTAAGTGTGGCTCTAAAATGATGAAGCATTTGTTGTTTCAAAGCTTAAAGCAAGCAACTTTAACAGATTCTCAAATCTGGCATGGTCCATTCCTTTCATAAATAGTCATAATTTATTTACCTTTTGTCTTCTGTTTAATCGAGTGGTCACATTGATTCTCTAGATGCCTTCCTGCTGTTGATGTATTTAAAGAAATGTTTATTTATTTATTTTTTTTGAGTTGGAGTCTCACTCTGTTGCCCAGACTGGAGTGCAGTGGCTGCTCCCGGCCACTGCAGCCTCGACCTGCTGGGCTCCGGCCATCCTTCCGCCTCAGCCTTCCAAGTAGCCGGAATTACAGGCATGCGCTACCATGCCCGGCTGATTTTTGGATTTATTGTAGAGATGAGGTCTCGCCTGCCCAGGTGGGTCTCGGACCCGCAGGCTCAGGCAATCCACTCACCTCAGCCTCCTAAGGCACGGGATTATAGGCTGAGCCACCGAGCCCAGCTAAGAAATGTTTATTCTCGTTCTTGGGAACTAGCAAGGAGCTCACCATGTTATATTTTTGTCTGCTAAGTTAATTGTTCCTCAGCTGCCCACTTCTTTCTCTCTTGTTCTTTTACCTAAACAAGTGCTCTCTGTTTTCCACAATGTTCTGTGTTTCTAAAAACAACATCTTTTATTTTACAATTTAGTTATGTGGGGCTGTGTTTTAGGTATCTGTTTTTTTTGTTTTGTCTTAACCTGGGGCATGTCATTTTTCTTGATGTAAAGTGTGTTTTAAAATAGCTAGGCTTTTCATTGCTTTTAAGGTCTTAAATGTGCCTTTAAAACTTTTCTCTCCTAGGTTCTGGGAACTGTTCCCTCCTTGTCCCTATAGACCTAGGAATGGTGACAACTCTGCTGGTATCAGCCCTGGGGACTACATCATCTCCTGTGGCTTCCCCACATCTTTGCAGATGGCCTATTTTTAACCCACCTCAAATTAGCCTAATTTGGGTGGGCCACCTGTGTCCTCTAGGACTGCGATGAAACTCAGATACAATAATGCACAGGGAATTTCTTAGTTTGTTAGAAAGAGGGAAAGAAAAGTAACATTTAGTTAACAAT
The DNA here is from genome assembly GCF_000164805.1 of Carlito syrichta. Taxonomy (NCBI): domain Eukaryota; kingdom Metazoa; phylum Chordata; class Mammalia; order Primates; family Tarsiidae; genus Carlito; species Carlito syrichta. Next base: position 171,568 of record NW_007250415.1, read on the forward strand.
TTCTTTCAGGCACTCTTTGAGACACTTTTACATGTCTCATTTAATTATCCCAATAGCCCCACGAATTACTGTCATAGGTATTTCAGAAAAAGCAGTTGAGTTTCAGAGAGATTTCATAACCCATGTAAGGTCATTCAGTTTCTAAGTGGCAAAACTGGAATTTAAATATATAGCATCTGACTCTGTACACTATACTGTTACTTGTCTGCCATGTTGAAAGGGAATTCATTCTATTTTCCTAACTGATAGAAACTTTAAAAAGGAAAAAAAAAAAGCCTTTAATCATTTCTGGTTACCGATAGGACAATTTAGACAAAGTCTAAATTCCTTAGCCTGCTGCTAATGGTTTATCATTCATTCATTCAATTAATATTTATTGAGCACCTGCTATATGTTAGGCTCTGTTTAAGTATTGAACATATGGCAATGATCAAAATAGACAAAACTCCCTGATCTCATGGAGTTTGTAAGGGCGAGAAGGTATACAGTTGATCAGATAGTGAGAAATGTTTTGGAGAAAAATAAAGTGAAGAAAGGTTGAGGGTTTCCAATTTTAAGTAGAGTTGTTAAGAGAAGGCCTCATTGAGAAGGTGTGTCGGAGTCTCACTCTGTCACCTAGGCTGCAGTGGCACAATCATAGCCACCGTAGCCTTGATCTGCGGGGCTCAGGCGATCCCTCCACTTCAGCATTCCAAGTAGCTGGAACTACAGGTGCGTGCCACCATGGCCGGCTAATTTTTTTATTCATTATAGAGATGAGGTCTAGCCATGTTGCTCAGGCTGGTCTTGAACTCCTGGGCTCAGGCAATCCACTTGCCTCTGTCTCCCAAAGTGAGATTACAGGCGTGAGCCCCTGCGCCTGGCCTGGAGAAGGTGACTTCTGAGCAAAACCTTGAAAGAGATATGGGAAGGAGCTGTGGATAAGAGGCGGGCAGCGGGTGGGGAAACAGAAGGATCGGAGGCAGGCAGATAGCAAAGACCCTGAAGCAGGAGCGAGACTGGCATGTTTGAAAAGTAGCAAGGCCTGTGCGGCCGAAGTTCTGTAAGGGAGAAAGTAGGAAAAGATACAGTCAGAGGGGTGAATGGTAGGAATGATGTAGTGTCTTGAGGTCACCGTCAGGACTTTTCTTCTAAGCTAGGAGGAACCCTCGGAGAGCACTGAGCAGAGGAGGGGCATTTCAACCATCCACAGAGGAGGCTGTGTTGAGAACAGACTGTAGGGGCACGGGCAAGGATGGGGCAGGGCATTTGTGTTTGACCCTCAGCCTCTTTCCCCTGGTGTTTCCACGTAAATGGTGAAATTTACTTTTTGCCCCACCAACCTGGTGAGCAATGTGTTACCTCGAGCTCTGCTAATAGTCACTTCACCTCTTTGCCCATCCAAGTCCTATCCATTTTTCTGGCCCCCAAACAAATGTGCTTGCTTCTTTGAGAGGACTAGGAAAGTGTTCTGGGAAGCCACAGGAATAGGCTACAGCTCTGAAAAGAATGCCCCAGTTTGCTGATGGCCAAAAGGGGAAACTTCCAAGGTGATATGGAGGACATAGACCTATGGAACAGACCTAGGTACCCTCCTTCAGCTCATACAATTCATAAAGCTACGCAAGACGCTTGTTTGCTGCATTGATGGAGCTAATATTTTCTGTTGTGTTACATTTCTAACTTTGAATTATCCTATTGCTTTTTTTAAAAAAGGTTTTTCTCTTTTTTCAAACAGGATCTTCAACGGAATGACAGAGCTGCACTGGCTCATTTTGTTTTATTTTTCTTTAGAAGAGTTCAGGTGTGGCTGCGCTTTTTCTGGAATAACCATTTGCTCTAAAAGGAATGTAAATGTCAAGTTCTGTTTTCTTTTTACTCTCTGAGAAACATGAATCCCACTGGGCTAGATGGGAAGAATACCTTTGTCTGTCTCTCTTTTTACCCATCCCTGTTGGTTTGCTGGAGAACTGTGGACTCATAGGCCATTTGTCTGTTCAGAGCAACTAACTATGAAGTGTCTGCCATCGTCTCATGGTAAAGCCCAAGGAGTAATTAGGAACCCAGGAAGCCTTGCTGCCCAGAAAACACCAGTGCTGCAGATGGTCCCAGTGTTTCTTGTAAGGAAACACTGCTCATTTCCTTATATGAAATAGAATCTCGTCTTCAAAATCAGAGGTCACAAATGGACGCTTTCTCCTGGCCTCTCCCTGGGTACCGTGCCCTCCAGTGACTTGTGGGCTCCGCTCTTGTTACCATGTCCAGATATGTTCTTTTCAGCAACTTGTTCTCCCCTACCCCGTCCTGACTTTCAGTCTCCCAATCCTGGCTCCAGCCATCTCTGGAAAATCAAAGGGAACTGTCCATCTCTAATGCTCATATCCAACCTCTATGCCCCAATTACGTTCCCATTTCCATGACGAGAGGCCCCAAACACCTGTTGGGTGTTTCCAGGTCTTTCTTGAGTTCTTTTCTCGCCTTTCATACGCACACTCCTCTGTGACCCACTTCAAGTCTTCCGTAAACACTCCTGTTTTCCCACCACCACTTGACCCTGCCCAGAGGTGTCTTTTGCTGTTCTGCCATCCTCCTACGGGCTTGCCTGCTTAAAATCGTGAGTGCTTAGTCCTTGACCACCAGTCCTGCCTTCTGGAAGAATGCAAGACCCAAACGAGTTGTGAATCCATCATAAGGCAAAAACTTGTTTTTCTGTTGCTGGATGGCTTTGCTATTATTGGTCAGCGAGCCCTTTGCCAGTTGAATGTATGTTACCATTCTCTTCTACATGCTCTAATGTAGTTTTTTCACTTCTTTTCTTCTCCTTTTACCTTTTTGTCTACCTCATATTCCTCCTCTGCCCCCTTTCTAAAGAATTACAATTTTTTAAAAAGTTTGTTGTTATAAATTGAAAGTTCTATGTATGCATCTTGAGTTCTTCATAGGAAAACAGTTATTTTAAAACATGAAATAAATGTTGTTATTTTATAGAGCATAAAACACCTGTGCATATTTTATCTATCTATCTATTTTTATAGAGATGAAGTCTCATTATATTGCCCAGGCTGGTCTTGACCTCCTGGGCTCAAGCAATCCTCTCACCTCGGCCTCCCAAAGTCCTGGGATTACAGGTGTGAGTCACTGTACCTGACCTACACCTGTGCATATTTCTTTTGTGAATAAGGAGTTCCCCTTATTCTTGCTCATATTTGTTCATAGATTTTGATCATACAAAATCTATTATTTTGTCATTCCAAAGGGAAATGTCCCCATTTTTTAGTCTGTCTTGGCAATAATCATTTATTTCCATTATTACTTAGGTTATGGCTGGCTGGAATGGAGGAGACCCCAAAACTTCCTTTAAAAAATAATTCTCTTTTTTTATTTTGAGTCGGAGTCTCACTCTGTTGCCCAGACTGGAGTGCAGTGGCCGCTCCCGGCCACCACAGCCTCGACCTGCTGGGCTCCGGCGATCCTTCTGCCTCAGCCTTCCAAGTAGCTGGAACTACAGGTGCATGCTACCACACCCGGCTAATTTTTTGATTTATTGTAGAGATGGGGTCTCGCCAAGTTGCCCAGGCGGGTCTTGAACCTGCGGGCTCAGGCAATCCACTCACCTCAGCCTCCCAAGGCACGGGATTACAGGCTGAGCCACTGAGCCCGGCTAAAAAATTCTTTTGAATAGATATTTATATAGTCCAAAAATAAAAAATATAAAAAGGTTTTCAGTGAAAACCCTGTCTCTTATTTTCTACCCTGAATTCCAGTTATACGTATTAGTTTGTTATGTTTCCTTCCAGAGTTTCTTTGTATAAATACTAGTTAAATACATATATGTCTATGTATACATATGCCCATATATATATTTACACACAAAAAGTAGCATGTAATTCACACTGGTCTGTACCTTGATTTTTTTTTTTGCTTAGTGTGGGTAGTCAGATACTGTTCTGGACGTTTTACAAATATTAACTCACTGTTTATAACAACCCTATGAGCTAGGTATTATTATTAGCCTGTGTTACTGTTAAGGAAATTGAGGCAACAGTTGGTCAAGACAAGCACTAGAAAGGTTAACTAACTTGCTCAAGGGCACCCAGACTGTAAGTGACGTGGCTGGGATTCAAAGCCGGGCAGGCTGTCCTAATTGAGGCAACAGTTGGTCAAGACAGGCACTAGAGAGGTTAACTAACTTGCTCAAGAGCACACAGACTGTAAGTGACATGGCTGGGATTCTGAGCTAGGCAGGGTGCCCTGAGTCTAGATTTTTTTAGTTGGGTGTCTCTGTGGCCCAGGCTGGAGTGCAGTGGTGCAATCCTGACTCACTGCAGCCTCGACCTCTGGGGCTCAGGCAATCCTTCTGCCTCAGCCTCCTGAGTAACCGAGACTACAGGCATACACCACCACGCCTGGCTAATTTTTGGATTTTTTTTTTGTAGAGATGAGGTCTTGCTATATTGTCCAGACCAGTCTCAAACTCCTGGACTCAAGCAGTCCTCTCACTTCGGCTTCCCGAAGTGCTGGGATTACAACCATGAGCCACTGCCTGGCCCAGATTTATGACCATTATTCGATACTGCCTCTTGGAGAGCTTGCCATGATCCACAGAAAGCTTCCTCAGATGCCGCACAGTATTCTGTTAAATGAATGTACATAATTTGGCCTGGTGTCATGGCTCACGTCTGTAATCTCAGTAACTCAAGAGGCAAGGTGGAAGAATTGCTTGAGCCCAGGAGTTCAAGGTTATAGTGAGCTATGATCTTGCCTCTCCAACCTGGGAGATAGAATGAGACCCTGTCTCTAAACAAATAATAAAAATAAAATGAATGTACATTATTTTATTAGCCCCTTTTTATGGACACAAGTTATTTCTAATCATTTGCTATTATAAACCATGATTAAATAAATATCCATGTATATCTTGCTAATTTATTGAATACATTGCTGGCAGTAGGACTGCTGAGTCGAAAGAACATGCATTTGTAACTTTGCTAGATGCTTCGTTTTCCCAGGGGAGTGCCTGTTCCCTTGAGTTTCCCCAGCAGATCACGTTATTAAACTTTTACATGTTCCTCATATTCGTAGGTTAAAAAATGATATCCCAGCTGGGCTCGGTGGCTCATCCTGTAATCCCACGCCTTGGGAGGTTGAGGTGAGTGGATTGCCTGAGCCCGCGGGTTCGAGACCCGCCTGGGCAACTTGGCGAGACCTCATCTCTACAATAAATCAAAAAATCAGCCGGGCGTGGTAGTGCATGCCTGTAACCGGCTACTTGGAAGGCTGAGGTGGAAGGATCGCCAGAGCCCAGCAGGACAAGGCTGCGGTGGCCGGGAGCGGCCACTGCACTCCAGTCTGGGCGACTGAGTGAGACCCCGATTAAAAAAAAAAAAAAAGATATCCCACAAAATAACTTTACTTTGCACATTTTAAATAATGAATTAACCTAAGTATATTTTTCTATATCCAGGGGCCATTTGGCATTTCATTTGCTCATGTTTTCATTGGGTCCCGGGGCCTTGGTTTTACCGACTACTTATTGCTGGCCTTGAACCTATGATACACCAATGCCAAGTCTTCCTTATGACAGCGTCTACATCCTTGGATTTTCAGCAAAAGGTTATTAAAACTTTTCTCTCCTTCTCTTTGGGGTGTGTCGGCTTGCTTTTGTGCTTACCACCTCTCTCCGCTTCCCCTCAAGGCACGGGGAGCCGAGACAGGTGGATGCAGTGACAGGCGAGCCGGGCCACGCCTGGAGCAGCCAGAGGTCTGCGGAGAGGAGTCAATCGGGACCCGCGAGCGCCACAGCTTGGTGCTACGAGCGGAGGGCTGTGGGCTCCCCACGGGGCCAAACAGCAGGATCGGGGACTGGGAGGTCACCCCACCCCTAAGGGGGAGAGGAAGACCCCACCCCCACCGCCGGGCGGCCCTTGCCCGGCCCATCTGCGGAGACGCACAGGGGCGACACGGAGTTGCTGGGCCGTGGTCCCGAGCCCAGGACGCCCCGCCCACCCCCCGGGAGCCGAGGTCAGGGCTGCCCCGAGGGGCTGTCCGCCGGCTGGACAGCACCCCGAGGCTCCGCGCCCGCCGGGCCCGACCCCCGCCTTTTCCCCGAAGCCGCCTGGCGGGGTGATGGCCGCATCCCGCTCTTTCGCTTTCGTTTCCCGGAAGGATGGCGATTGCCGCGGGGGACCTGGGCTCACACGCCAGGTCGCTTCTCGCAAGAGCCTGCCTCCCACGCGACTTGCAGGCTTCGGGGCCAGGCTCGAGGCGCGGGGGAGGAGGGCTCGGGAGCAGGCCGAGGGCCCCAGACTCCGCAGCCGGGCAGCACTCAAGACAGAAAGCCGGTGGCCCCTCACCTCCACCTGTGATGCAGGTAAGAGCCCGGAGGCCGACCGCCCAGCGCGGCGCGGGGCCACCCGCCCCCATTTTTCCCCCAGTTTCCCTCAATTCCCAGACCCATTTCATCAGACCTTTTGCTTGGCTGGAATCTCATTTTCCAACACGTTCCGAAACCTCGCCATCCATCCCTCCACCTCCAGACGCTGGTCACCTCCCCGCACTCCTCTGTGGTGCATTGGGCTCCCGAAGGAGTCACGTACAGCCCCTGCAGACCCTTTCTGCAGTCCCCTTACCTCCTCCTCGCCCCTCCATCAGCCAGTGCGAGGTACCTGGAAGGTCCCACAAAAACTGGGTGCTCACACAGGGAACGCTCCCCTACTTAGCAGTTTCTCCCCACTGGCCGTTTCCCTAGGAGCTATAGAACTGGCTCCAGAACTGGGGTCCCGTTCCACCTTCCCTCTCTCCAAGATCCGTACCCATTTACCAGAACCCCCTCCCTGGCCTCAATGCTGAAACGCGTCGGTCCGATCCGTGCCTCCCTTACTGGCATTTTCCAGGCATTTACAACCCGCAATTCTCCACTCCTCTTTTTTTTTTCCTTCTTTCCTTTTTCCCTCCTCCCCTCCCTCCCTCCTTCCTTCCCTCCCTCCCTCCCCTCCACTCCTCTTACTTGGAAGACGGTAGAGGAGTAGACAAGAAACCTCCTGCAAGTCCTATGCCACCTATCTATCTATCTATCTATCTATCTATCTATCTATCTATCTATCTATCTATCTATCTATCTATCTATCTATCTATCTATCTAGATTCAGGGTCTCACTCTGTTGCCTAGGCTGGAGTGCCACAGTGGCATGACCACTGCTCATCACAGCCTCAACCTCCTGGGCTCAGGAGATCCATCTACCTCAGCCTCCTGAGTAGCTAGGACTGCAGGCACATGCCACCACACCTGGCTATTTTGGGGATTCTTTTTTTTGTAGAGACGAGGTCTCGCCATGTTGCGCAGGCTGGTCTCAAACTCCTGGGCTCAAGTGACCCTCTCTCCTTGGCCTCCCAAAGTGCTGGGATTACAGGTGTGAGCCATTCTCCGCTGCACAAGTCGTATGCCTTGAGCCCCTTCTCCAACCTGCTTTCTCCATCAGGTGGCTGCCGCTGAAACTCAGTTACCTGGGAAACAACACCAACTGGGGTGGAGATGGTGATCTGGGGGCGGTCAGAAGTGAAGTGAGAACTACTTGAAAAGATGTTGAATCTCCTTTTGTGGTGGCCAAGTCTTCTGGAATCTTCTTTGCTCTCTGTCTCCAATCCAAAATCTTTTGCAGCAGACTGCTCTCTTTAGACCCCAAGAAATTAATGTAAAGTTCTTGAAAATCTTAGAGTGAAAAGGTGACTCTTGCTGGGACTGGTTTCACTTTTCCTTTCCATGCTTGTGGCAGTCTGTAGGTGGGCATGAGCCCCAAGGGGTCTCCTGTTTCTATAAAATCCTGTCATTTTAAAAAGTACCTCATCCTGATGGGTGAACCAAATAATACCTGGGGGGTTATGATAATTGTAAAGATATAGGCTTCCCTTGGCAAGACCTTGGGATTTACAAATTTATCCTTTTTCTCTTTTGAAAATTTATTTCCGATTTAAGGTCTTTTTATCCTGGCCTCTGTTTCCTGTGTAGTCTTCTCACCAAGGTTTCCATGAATATTCCCAAGCTCTCAGATCAGTCTTATAAGTCTTGGCAGGGGATCCCTCTGGTGGTATAGGCACATGGATGGAAAACTTGAATCAGAAGGATGAAATTTATCAAGTGTCCATTGTGTACAAGATGTTGATGGTATCAAGTTGAAGACATACGTGGTTCCTACTTTTAAGGTTGATGCAGTCTGTTGGCAGCGATGAGCACTCTTTCCCATGCAAAAAAATCTTTTTTATTTTTTATTTGGAGTCTTTGTTTCAGGCTGGAGTGTAGTAGCACATCATGACTCACCGCAGCCTCTAACTCCTGGGATCAGGTGATCCTTCCACCTCAGCCTCTCTAGTAGCTGGAACTAAGGTGCATGCCACCACATGGGCTAATTTTTTAAAAAGTTATTCTTTGTGCCGGGCTTGGTGGCTCAGTTTATAATCCCAGCACTTTGGGAGGCCGAGGTGAGTGGATTGCCTGAGCCTGCGGGTTCGAGACCTGCCTGG
>NW_007250415.1:180245-181281 GCF_000164805.1 Carlito syrichta
CTCCAACTCAAAAAAAAAAAAAAAATATTTTTTGTAAAGACAAGGTCTCTCTATGTTACCCAGGCTGATCTTGAACTCCTGGGCTTAAGCTGATCCACCCACCTCGGCCTTCCAAAGTGATGGGATTACAGATGTGAGTCACCACACCTGATCCTAAAAATATCTTAGTACATTTAAAGATGACTGAACTTTCACCAAGATGCTCTTCTTTGACTTCCCTGGTTTCCCCCTTCTCTAGGAGGGAGCATTGGCTGGTTCTCTTGTAAGCCGTGTGACAGCCAAGCCACCACTAGGCACCCAGGTCCAAACCAGGTGTGACACTCAAATGAACCTGCTGGATGAGGAGGGTATCTGCAAGCTGCCAGGAAGACTCCGTAAGTAGAGGGGAGGAGAAAATCTGCTTGTTTAAAATTAAAATTTTAACTGACAAATTATATTAAAAATTATAATTTCATATATTTGTATGGTATAAAGTTATATTATGGTATATGTATACAGTGTGGAATGACTGACTCAAGCAACTTAGCACATCCATCACCTTAAATACTTGACATTTATTCCTCCTGTCTAACTACAGCTTTGTACTTTCTGCTTCCATGAACTCTGTTATGTTCGATTCCATCTGTAAGTGAGAACATGCGGTATTTGTCTTTCTGTGCCCAGCTTATTTCATTTAGTATCACTTCCTCCAGAATTATCCATATTGTCACAAATTAGAAATGCTCATTATTTATTTGTTTTTGAGTTGGAGTCTTACTCCATCATCCAGCCTCCACCTGCTGGGCTCAGGCAATCCTTCCAAGGAGCTGGAATTATAGGTATGCGTCACCAAGTCCAGCTCATTTTTTAATTTATTATAGAGACAGGATCTTGCCTAGTCTGGTCTTGAATTTGATTTCTCAGGCAATCCTCCCTCCTCCACCTTCCCAAGTGTTGGGATTACAGGCGTGAGCCACCACATCCGGCTAAACTGTGCTTTTTTTTTTTTTTTTTTGAGTTGGAGTCTCACTCCATCGCCCAGACTGGGAGTGCAGTG
>NW_007250415.1:181301-191899 GCF_000164805.1 Carlito syrichta
GCGATCCTTCTGCCTCAGCCTTTCAAGTAGCTGGAACTACAGGCGTGCGCTACCACGCCCGGCTGATTTTTTGATTTACTGTAGAGAAGAGGTCTTGCCTGCCCAGGTGGGTCTAAACTGTGCTTCTTAAGCTGTAGAAATCATTAGCTTGGCAGCTGGCTGACTGCAGGCTGGGATCTTTGATCTGGGCAGGGGGTTTGGGGACAGTGGTGAGTAGGCACATCTGAGCTGCCTTGTGAGGCCACTTCCTTTTTCTTTTTCTTTTTTGAGTTGAAGTCTCACTTTGTTGCCTAGGCTGGAATGCAGTGGCATGCTCACAACCACCCCACCGTCAACCTGCTGGTCTCCAGCGATTCTTCCACCTCAGCCTTCCAAGTAGCTGGAACTACAGGCGTGTGCTACCACACCTGGCTATGTGAGACCACTTCCTAACCGGCTGGCCCAGTGGCTGGAACCCTGCTTTATTGATTTCACACCTTTTTGATTTCCTGGCCACAACCTACTTTTTGAGCTAACAGGACTGAGCTGAGTGCTGAGCACAATGTGGGTTGTGACTTCACAGGCCTTAGGAAGAGCCAGCTGGCCCCTACAGACCTCTGCCATCCATGACCTGGCATTGTTTTAGTGGGGAGCAGAGCTCGTCTTTCCATGATTAGAGGGAAGGTGGGACCGATCCACAGACTCACCCAGGAGCAGGCTCTGGAGGGAGCTCAGCATGGAGGTGGCACTGGTGCCACAGGACAGCAATGGAGGGAAGTGGCAGCACTAGTTGGGGTGGGGAGGGCAGCTCTACAGGAACCCTCTGTGGCTTCAATTCCTCCCAGTCATCAAGCCCTAGAATGTCCACGCTGGTAGAGACCCTAGTTGTTGCATCAGGTAACTCACTTATCTCCCAAATAAGGAAACGAAGTCCCAGGAGGCTGTGTTCTGCCCAAGGTCACGTAACTTTTGGTTTCCTCCCTTCCAACCTCTAGTTCAAGGTTACTAGGTGAGAGGGTACAGGAGGAGAAGTGAGCGCTTAGAAAATTTAGTCATCACCTTGGTAAATACGAATATGCAAGCCTTTTAATTTTCAGAAGAGTACATTTTTCTTTGTTCACGTGTTTGTCACGGAGAACCAACTGCATGTTCACTGGGGAGATGGGAGGAGGGTGCTGAGGTTGAAGATGAGCCTGGAAGTTGATGATAGAGTCAGATCTGGGTCAAGGGGTGGGTAAGAATCGGACAGACGGAGGAGTTTAAAGCTAGGATAGGCCCACCATGATTGCACTTTAAGACGCTTTGAGAAAAGATGTCTGGAGTTCTTGTTTTCTCTGAACCTTGGTTAAAAAAAAAGAACAACTTTGATCTGATTTTAGGATACACACTTATCTATAAATTAAAGACATAAGAATAGAAATGTTAACACTGCTTCTGAGAGACACTTTCTAATAATGAAGTTCAAACCACAAGACCCATAACTCTCCTCGGAGCACTGGGAAATCATATTTCCATAAGACCAAACGTCCCGAGTTCAGAAGCTCACTAAATATTTGTTGAATGAATGACTAGGGGTCTTCATCAGGGACATGAAGTCCTCCAACCAATGCAGAACCCCTTCAGTGAACCCCTCTGAGATGGTCACCAGGTCTCCTCTTGTGGCAGCCTGTTCTTTGGTGGCACCACTCAGGGTCCAGGTCATGGTGGCCTATTTTCCCCTAGATGAAAACTCCTGAGGCGTTTTGATTAAACCATGCGTTGTGGTCAAAATGGTTTGAGAAATGCTGCCCTATTGCCTTGGGTTAGATTTCCCCAGACTCTGAAATACTGGCGATGAATGGGGGGAGGTGGGGGAAGACAGAAGAGAAAGGAATCCCAAGTGTTCTCTTGGGCTAGTGGGGCTCTTTGGGGACAGCGTAGGGCACATCCTTAGTAATCCCAGCCAGTGGATAAGGAAACGGCTTTGTCCACTCACTTCCCATCCATGATGGGATGAGTGTTGTTTCCAGGGGTACCGACTCCCCAGCATTTTCAAATTACCCTGGACCCTGGCTGAGGGGACCCTGCAACCAGAAAAGCGCCCCCAGGTAGCCTTCAGAGTTGTAGAGGTGAGAGCTGAGGGCTGAGGGCAGGGCCCCGTAGTGACTTCTAAGCCTGTCATCTTAGATTCCATGACTCATATCATGGGAACTTCTGAAAGTCTTCAGGCAACACAATTCTGGCCCTTAAATAAATAGTTAACAGTCTTAAAAGACAGGGGATGCCAAGTGACTCATTTTCCTGTCAACAACATCCCAAATAAGCAAAAGGCTGACCCCAAATGAGGGTTTGTCTCTTCAGATTGGCTGGGGTAGCATCAGCCCTCTTTCCCCACATTTCTGGAAACTGGATTTCCATCTCTGACCTTTATTCCTCGTCATCCACTCCATTCCCTCCTCCACCTCCAGCTTCCATTCTGATGGAACTAATTTGCTTCAGCCGGAGGTGAACACACACAACAAACCTTGCTTTGCTTTGGGAGCTGACGCCAAGAGGGGCCCGCCAACTATTTTCCTGGGGAGCTCGTTTTTCTGTGTTCATCTGCCTGACAAAGTTGTGCTGTCGAGCAACGGAAAGTCCACCCGAGGACAGCTGTGATGTCTAGGGTTGTAGCAAGTGACAGGCGGTGGGCTGGAATGGAGGAGTGGGATTCGTGGGGGCTCCAGCATGAAAGGAGCCCCCACAAAAGGAGCTTCACCTCTTTGTTCCCCTGGATGCAAATGGGGAAAGCAGAGTTCTCACTCCCTGGCCCTGGACTGTAGACCTGAGGATCTGCCCGAGGCCAGAGTGAGTCAGAGTTATGAAGGGATGCAGCTGCAGGGCAGAGACAGCTGGCAGTCTTGCAGAACTGGGCTGAGGTCACAGGGGAGTGAGTCTAGGAGGAGGTCATGCATCCTCAAGGGATGACTCAGGGGACTATTGAGAAGAAGCAGTTCAGAGTTGGTCACCAGCATGACCTAATTCAATGACAGAGAAGCCAAGACTCAGGGAAAGGAAGAGTCATCTGTGGTGCTAATGGCCAGACTAACCTTCAAACCCAGGACTCCTAGTTCTTGGTGCTGAGTCTCTTCATTTTCCTGGAGCTTATTCCCCGGAGGAGAGGCCTGGGAACTTCCCACTTCGCCTGCAGAGGAACTGAGACGTCTCCATGTTTAGAAATTGACTTTCAAGCTTCTGGTTGTGAATAACCTATGGGAAGAGGCATATAGTGCCATCTTCTTTATTCAGAATTACAGGGAAAGGGATGACACCTCTCTGCAACTCCCTGGAGTTGTAAGCAAGAAAAAACGGTCTTTGGGGAGCTCGGACAGGCTTTATGTGCTCATGCTCACGTGAGAGAGTTCCCAGGAACCTCACTTAATAGATGAACAATTGCGGCTTTCTGGTTTCCTAGACCAGGACTTCTCAGATTTTAATGTGCACACGAATCTCCTGGGAACCTTGTTGAAGTAGAGATTCTGATTCAGTGGATCTGGGATGGGGCCCGAGAGCCTGCATTTCTCATTGTCTTCCGGTGATGCTGATGCTGCTGGTTTGAGGACCACACTGTGTTTATTTTCAAACTGCTGGTCAAGACTCACTAAGGAGGTGAAATCAACCTAGTGGATCTATACAAGTATTTTTTAAAAGTAAGCAGAATATATCAGTGTACATTATAAGTAGTAAAAGCAGCTATGATTTTGTGAATACTTTGTTTAGGCGATTTATATTTACATGCATGTGGGTCATGATATAAAGTGTATTTTTTCCCCCAACTGGGCCTAGTGGCTCATGCCTGTAATCCCAGAACTTAGATCGGCTGAGCCTTGAGGATTGCTTGAACCCAGGAGTACAAGACCAGCTTGGGCAACATAGTGAGACTTTGTCTCTTAAAAAAAAAATGAGACCAGTTTGGGTAATAGAATGGGACCTCATATTTACAACAACAACAACAAAAAATTAGCCAGATGTGGTGACACACACCAATAGTCCCAGCTACTTGGGAGGCTGAGGTAGAAGGATTGCCTGAGCCCAGAAAGTCAAGGCTGAGGTGAACTGTGATCGTGCCACTGCACTCCAGCCTGGGCAAAAGAGTGAGACTCTGACTCAAAAAAAGGTGTTTTGATTAACCCATGGAGATCAAAATAGTTTGAGAAATGCTGCCCTAAATGATGGCATATTTGAAGCAGGAAATTAGATGGATGCAGGTGTAAAAGAGAGGGGTGGTGTAAAGCAAGGAGGATGGAGATTAGAAGTGAATATTCTGGAAGGTGTGAGTATTGACAGTGATGTCATTGCCTGACAAGGAATATGGCAAACAACAAGCCGATGGGAAATTCCAAAAACTATTGTGAGTAAAGAACCTCTTTACTTCCTAAAAGCAGGGCTTAGGCTAGACCATGTTCATCTTTGTGCAAACTGAAGAGCCTTCTCCTTTGGGGAGAAGCGAAACAAAGTCCTGATTGAATTTCACCTCCTTACTCTCCTGCCTCCCCTCAGAAGGTGTCTTTGTGAAGAACACAACACCACTCTATGCGCTGGTCTTGCCCACGGTCTGGTGACAACCATAAAGATTAATGTGATGAGCAAAAAAAGGATTATCGACCTCCTCTCTACAATAAATAAAAAAATTAGCCGGGCGTGGTAGTGCGCGCCTGTAGTTCCAGCTATTGGAAGGCTGAGGCGGAAGGATCGCCGGAGCCCAGCAGGTCGAGGCTGCGGTGGCCGGGAGCAGCCACTGCACTCCAGTCTGGGCAACAGTGAGATTCCAACTCAAAAAAAAAAAAGGATTATCTGCTAAGACAATGGGGCCAAGCAATGGTGTGACAGATTTGTGGGGTTTCTGGAGACACAGTGACATATGATAAACTAAGAACATGGTAATTGATAAACCATGGTCATCATGGCAGAAAAACAAGTTAGTCCCTCTGCTTGCAGGCCAGGATCCACCAATGAGGATGCTGATGATCTTGAAAATGACCATTTGTTGCATTTTTTTTTAATCGGTGGAAGTGAAAATTTGTTTTATTGTAATAGTTACACATTTCTTAGAATATTTCCTTTATTTCTTTGCTGTTTTCTGATTTAATAACCACTAGCTGGATGCCAGGGTTTCAATATCAAAGTCATTAACTTGGGTTGATTGGCCAAACTTGAGTTCTACTCCAAAAGATTTTCACTGGCAATGAAGAGGTAAAAATTAATATGTGCCCAAAAGTTGAATGAGCACAATTTAAGCCTTTTTTTTTTTTTTTTAAGGATCTCACTCAGTGGCATGGCTCACAGCTACTGCAGTCTCGACCTCCTGGGCTCAGGCTATCCTTCTGCCTCAGCCTTCCAAGTAGCTGGAACTACAGGTGCGCGCCACCATGCCCAGCTAATTTTTTGCTTTATTGTAGAGAGGGTCTCGCCAAGTTGCCCAGGCTGGTCTCAAACCCCTGTACACAGTTGGAGGGCTCAGGTGTCTCCCTGAAGAGTCAACGTTGTGTCTCCTCCCTCCCCCAAGCAGGGCTGAATGTGGAAGTTCCCCTCCCCTCTTTGTCTTGGCCTCCCACAGTGTTAGGATTACAGATGTGAGTCTCTGCACCAGCCCCAACTCACTTATTTAGACCACTTGATTCATTGAGCATCTACTATGTGCCAGACATTTCTCTAGGTGCTGGAGAGGCAGCAGTGACCGAGACAGGCGGAATCTGCACCTCCCAGAACTGACATCCTAGTGGGGGATGCAGTGACTACAAGAAGAAGCACTGTGTCCAGGGGTCAGGGCAGTGGAGGCCACACAGCCAAGGATGGTGAGGAGAGCCCCCACGTTTCGCCCTGCTTGAGAGAGGGAGGGGGCACAATGTTGACTCTTCAGGGAGACACATGAGCCCTCCACCTGTGTCCTTGTCAGGGTGCTCCCCTGACTGCCCAAGCTGGGGGCTCTGTCTGGATCTATCTTGGGAACCGGGAGTCAGTCAAACTGGAAATCCCCAGTCAGCAGGCCACTGGGTAGTCATCATGGCAGGAGAATGAACTGATATGTTTCTGGAGTCTTGAGACAAAGATGGTTAATGAGAAGAAACTGGAAATGTGGTGGATTATTGCTGAGAGAGGGAGGAGAGGTCGTGGGCTGGTCTGCAGGTGAAGCCTCAGAGGTTAATTTGGTTGGATTGGTGAGGGGAGTCCATTGAGGCTCATCCCAGCAACTAGCTGAAGGAGACTTCTTGGGGGTAATTGACTCCTTAGATAATAGTTGCCAGCATCTGTTGAACTCTTAGGTGTGCTGGACCCCGCACCATGGATTTTACATGAATTACCTCATCTGACATCTATAGCGTCAGATCTCAGAAAGTGCATACCACATGCCAGACACTGCTTTTTAAATTGATTATCCCCTAGCCTGGGCAACATAGACCCCATCTTTAAAAAATTAAAAAACTAGCCGGGCTCGGTGGCTCAGCCTGTAATCCCGTGCCTTTGGGAGGCTGAGGTGAGTGGATTGCCTGAGCCCGCGGGTTCGAGACCCTCCTGGGCAACTTGGTGAGACCTCATCTCTACAATAAATCAAAAAATTAGCCGGGCATGGTCGCACGCGCCTGTAGTTCCAGCTACTAGGAAGGCTGAGGCAGAAGAATCACTGGATCCCAGCAGGTTGAGGCTGCGGTGGCCGGAAGCGGCCACTGCACTCCAGTCTGGGTGACAGAGTGAGACTCTAACTCAAAAAAAAAAAAAAAATTGAAAAACTTTGCTGGGCATGTTAGCATGTGCCTGTAGTTCCAGCTGCTAAGGAAGCTGAGGCAGAAAGATTGCCTGAACCCAACAGGTAGAGGCTGCAGTGAGCTTGGACAATAGAGTGAGACCCCAACTCAAAAAAAAAGGGGGATTATCTCAGCAACCTTGTGATGGCCGTGTGTGGCCAGTACAATTTTTCTGCCATCATTGTCATTTTACAGATGAGGAAACTGAGGCATAGTCATTTAGGTCACATCATTTGCAACTGGTCTGGAACAATCATCTATGTTTTTTTTTTTTTTTAATAGAGACAGGTCTTGCTCTGTCACCCAGGTTGGTCATGGAGTACAGTGGCATGACCATAGCTCACTGTAGCCTCAAATTCCTGGACTCTAGTTATCCTCCTGAGTAACTGGGACTATAGACATAAGCCACCACACCCAGCTCGTCTGTGCATTTTGGTTGCTGTTGTATGTTTCTATTTTTACTTTTTTTTTTAAGGTATAACTTACATATAGTCAAGTGTACAAATCTTAGGTGTGCAACTCCCTGAATTTTATGTATATATATATGCCTGTATTGCTATCACCCAGATCAAGATCTAACCTTTTTAGCATCAGGAACCAGCTTCATGGAAGATAATTTTTCCAAGGACCAAGGTAGGGGATGGTTTGGGATAATTCAGGTGCAGAACATTTATTGTGCACTTTATTTCCATTATTATTATTATTTGAGTTGGAGTCTCACTCTGTTGCCCAGGCTGGAGTTCAGTGGCATGCTCAAGACCACCACAACCTTGACCTGCTGGGCTCAGGTGATCCTTCCACCTCAGCTTTCCAAGGAGCTGGAATTACAGGCATATGCCACCACACCCAGCTAATTTTTTGATTTAGTGTAGAGATGAGGTCTCATCAAGTTGCCCAGGCTGGTCTCGAAGACATGGGCTCAGGCAATTCTCTCACATCAGCCTCCCAAAAATGCTGGGATTATAGGCATGAGCCACCGCTCCCAGCCAATATTTCTCTTATTAGTATATTGTAATATATAATGAAATAATTCTATAACTCATCATAAAAAAAGCACAGATGGAAGTAGTGAATAAAATAATGGGTGGGCCACGCACGGGCTAAAATAAGTGTTGGATTCTGACTTAAAGCCTGCCACCAGATGTAACTGTACAACTGAAGTACATTGATTCACTTGCCACTCACTGACATAGGGTTTTGATATGAATCTGAAAGTAATTGATTTAATATGGTCTCTGTGCAGTCAAACCTCACTGCTCATGTTAATCTGTATTTGCAGCCACTCCCCAGTGCTAGCATCACCGCCTCAGCACCACCTCGGATCATCAGGCATTAATGTCTCGTAAGGAGTGTGCAACCTAGATCCCTTGCATGTTCAGTTCACAGTAGGGTTCGTGCTCCTATGAGAATCTAATGCCATGACTGGTCTAACAGGAGACCGACCTCAGGCAGTATCATGCGTGATGGAGAGTGACTGTAAATAGAGATGAAACTTTGATTACTTGCCCTCCACTCACTTCTATTCCACCTCAGGAGCTGTGTGGCTCCTGCTGTGGCTGCCTGGTTCCTAACAGGCCATGGACTGGTACCAGTCTATGACCCAGGGGTTGGGAGCCCATGATCTAGAACATTTCCAATGTCCCAGAAAGTTCCTTGTACCTCTTAGTCAATTCCCATCCAAAAGGTGACCACTTTTTTTCTGACCTTTATTCCCAAATTAGCGTTGTCTGTTCTTGATCATAGTTTTATGTCTGGCTTTCCCCCTCAATACAATGTCTTTGGGCTTTGTCCATGTGTTGTGTGCAGCAGTTGTTTGTATTTTATCTTATTTTTTGAGCAGTTCATTGCATGAAAAAAATCACAATTTGAATGTCTGTTCTCCAGCTGACAGATATTTGGGATGGTCCCAGTTCCTATCTATTATGAATGATAAGGTGGACATTCAATTTTATGTCTTTTGGTAGAGATGTTCACCATATCTCTTGGGTTTATTGATTTTTTTTTTTGAGTCATAGCCTCACTTTGTCGCCCAGGCTGAGTGCAGTGGCACAATCATGGCCACTGCAGCCTTGACCTGCTGGGCTCAGGTGATCCTTCCCGGGTAGCTGGAACAGGCATGTGTCGTCACATCTGGCTAAATTTTTGATTTATTGTAGAGATGAGGGCTTGCTAAGTTGCCCAGGCAGATCTCAAACCCCTGGGCTCAGGCAATCCTCTCACCTCAGTCTCCCAAAGTGCTGAGATTACAGGCTTGAGCCACTGCGCCTGGTCATCTCTTGGGTTGTCATCTCTAGGAATGGCAATGCTGGGTGCTACAACCATAGCACCATTCTGCCCCCGAAACTGCATGGCAGCCCAGAGAGGCAGTATTATTATTCGATTTCACAGAGGGGCAAATTGAGGCTTAGAGAGGTTGAGTGGCTTATCTGAGGTGACTTGGTGCCGTGGTTTGAATGTCCCCTCCAAAACTCATGTTGACACTTAATCCCCAGTGTGGCAGTATGGAGGAGTGATGGTTAGAGGTGATTGACTCCCAAGGGCTCTGCTCTCATGAATTCGCTAATCCAATCATGGAATAATGGGTTAATGGAGTAGTAGTAGGTCATCATGGGAGGGGAATGGATGACGTTATGTATATATATATTTTTGAGTCGGAGTCTTACTCTGTCACCCAGACTGGAGTGCAGTGGTAGCTCCCGGTCACTGCAACCTCGACCTGCTGGGCTCCGGCGATCCTTCCGCCTCAGCCTTCGAAGTAGCTGGAATTACAGGCGTGTGCTACCATGCCCGGCTGATTTTTTTATTTTATTGTAGAGATGAGGTCTCGCCAAGCTGCCCAGGCGGGTCTTGAACCCGCGAGCTCAGGCCATCCACTCACCTTGGCCTCCCAAAGCACGGGATTACAGGCTGAGCCACCGAGCCCAGCAGATGACGTTATAAAAAGGGGAAGAGAGACCTGAGCCAGTGCATTAGCAGGCTCCGCCCCTTGCCATGTGATGCCCTGTGCTGCCTTGGGAGGCGTCAGAGAGTCCCTACCAGCAAGAAGACCCTCACCGGATGAGGCCCCTTGACCTCGGACTTGCCAGCCTCCATTTAAGAAATAGATTCTTCAGCTGGGCTCGGTGGCTCAGCCTGTAATCCTGCACCTTGGGAGGCTGAGATGAGTGGATTGTCTGAGCCCACGGGTTCGAGACCCACCTGGGCAGGCGAGACCTCATCTCTACAATAAATCAAAAAATCAGCCGGGCGTGGTAGCACATGCCTGTAATTCCGGCTACTTGGAAGGCTGAGATGGAAGGATCGCTGAAGCCCAGCAGGTCGAGGCTGCGGTAGCCGGGAGCGGCCACTGCACTCCAGTCTGGGCAACAGAGTGAGACTTCAACGAAAAAAAAAAAAGAAATAGTTTCCTTTTCTTTATAAATTAACCCATATCAGGTTTTGTGAAAAGCAACAGAAAACAAGCTAAGATACTTGGTTAGCAAAAGGCTTAGCTGGACTCTGAGCCCTGAGCTTGGCAATTTGGCCCAGAGCTAGGTGGCTGATGCAGTGATGGCAGTCCGGTTGGGCTTGATTGAGACCCTGGTGCCTGGCCCACTGCTTGGGCCCTGGTCATTTCCTAGGGGCTCAAATCCTCTTAGAAAAGCCTTTTGACCTTAGTTTTGGGCTTTTATTTTGTTTTGTTTTTTGTTTTTGAGTCAAGGTGTCACTCTGTTGCTCAGGCTGGAGTACAGTGGCACAATCTCGGCTCACCCACCACCTCAACCACCTGGATTTGGGCAATTCTTCTTCCTCAGCCTCTGGAGTAGCTGGGACTATTGGCATGTACCATCACACCTGGCTAATTTTTTTTTTTTTTTT
>NW_007250415.1:192093-193796 GCF_000164805.1 Carlito syrichta
CCCACAGGCTCAGGCAATCCACTTACCTCAGCCTCCCAAAGGTGCGGGATTACAGGCTGAGGCCTGGCTAATTTTTAAAATTTTGTAGAGATGAGGTCTTGCTATGTTGCCTACGCTGATCTTGGACTCCTGGACTCAAGCAATCCTCTCACCTTGGCCTTCCAAAATGCTTGGATTACAGTTGTGAGCCACCACAGTCAGTGTGAAAGTTCCATTTCTTTATCATTGCACTGTAGGTACCGGTAGCAATGGGATGAAAGGTAAGGATGGAGTGAGCACGAGGCAATGAAAGAAAAAAGAGGACAAGCTTCAAGTTTCCAGGTGCTACTACAGGCTGTGTATGACCTTTGCATTCCTGAGAGACATCTTGGGATGTCCCCTGCCCATCTCTTTGGGATTGGGGGCAGGGCCACATCTGTAGTTGGTAATGTCTGCAGAGTGCAGGTTTTTCCCCCTCTCTGTGTGGTTTTAATATTTTCAGGGAGGCAGCACAGCCAGATAGATGTGGAATGTACCCCACCCAGTAAAAAGTACCCCTCGGACTCAGGAGTCACAGTTTGAATTTTCACACTCTCAGCCTCAAATAGGGTGAACCAGGGAACTTTGCAAAAAATGTGAATTCAGGTAAAATGCAGCGGCAGTTGGCTTCCTACGGGAATGTCTTGGCTGCTGTGGAGGCCTGCCCGCAGTCCTCCAAGAATCTGCCCAGCATGGGGCTTCCACATTTCACACGATTCAGCTTGTTGTGTCTCACTTCTGTGTCATTAGACTGACCTCCCATGGAGGCTCTCAGTTCGTCTTTTCCCAGCAAGGCTTCCTTTTTCTGCACTCCTGCTATTGAAATATCTCATTCTTCTCCAATTGTGCCTTGAGGTGACATGTCTTACCACATGTTTACTGGTGGATTTGTTCTCCTGCAGGGGTTTTCCCTGGGGAGTGATTTTGCCCCTCCTGTCCCCCCGGGGGACACTTGGCAATGTCTGTAGAAATTTTAGGTTGTTAGGACCAGACTGGCATTGAGTGGGTAGAGACCACGGTTACTTCTAAACATCTTATGATGCATGGGACAGGCCTTCACAGCAAAAAAATTACCAGTTGCAAAGTGTCAGTAGTGCCACGGTTGAGAAATCCTGTTCCACTGTAAATTGCTGGTAAGATTGTCTTTAAGAAAAATCAACTTTAAGATGCTCTTGACTTATGGTAACCCTTTATCTGTCATCTGCATTGCAAATATTTCCCTCAATCCCTTTTGAGCTTTGTTTATGGTATCTTTTGTAACACATGCACAAATATTCATGTAGTCAACTGTGTCTTTCATTTTTAGTCTGGCCTCTGAGTTTACTGTCATGGCTGAGATCTCCTTACCCTTGTTTAGTGCATATGGTTTTCTGTTTTGACTTCCACGAAGTTTTGTATTGTTCTATTCTTTAGGCCTTTAATTCACCTGGGATTGATGTTTGTGAATGGTGGGAAGTGAGGGTCCAAAAATGTTTTTTTCCAGATAGAGAGCCAGTTGTGTTTTTACCATATCTTAGATGAACTATCCTTTCCCAGAATTAAAATCCTACCTCCATCATGTATTAGTTCTACACACACACACACACACACACACACACACACACACACACACACACACGGACATTGATTTATTCTCTGGGCGACAGAGTGAGACTCCAACTCAAAAAAAAAAAAAAAGACCGTGA
>NW_007250415.1:194141-199154 GCF_000164805.1 Carlito syrichta
TTGGAGTCTCACTCTGTCACCCAGACTGGAGTGCAGTGGCTACTCCCGGCCACTGCAGCCTCGACTTGCTGGGCTCTGGCTAAAGGGTACAGGAAACAACCAGAGGGGGCGGCTTCCAAAATGGTGCTGAACATGGTAAAGCCACATTAGACAACAAAGGCCCTAGGTTCCGGCTTCTTCATGCACAATTCCCCTCACGCGCGAAGTTCAAACCTGCAAGCCTCCAATCATTTCCCATGATGTAGCTAGCTTTGTTATACCCACCCTGCTCCCATGTTGCTCCTCCAATAAGAACCTAGCATAGCCCCTTCCGGCCCCTGTCAGGCTAATAAATACAGCCCTCTCCCTACAACTCTCTCTCTGTCGCTCTCTCTCTCCCCCTCTCTCTCACTCTCTCTCTTCCCCCATCTCTCTCTTACTCTCTCTCTCCCTCCATCTCTCTCTCACTCTCTCTCTCCCCCCGTCTCTCTCTCACTCTCTCTCTCCCCCCGTCTCTCTCTCTTTCTCTCTCCCCAACCCCGTGGCCACAGACCCTTTCCCTTTTCCCCTGTAGCCGCTGCTTTAATAAATCTCTTTGTCTTTAACGGGTGTGGAGTTGTCACTGGCGCCTAAGTTCTTTCACTGGTGCTGTGACTCGGATCGGGTGCTCTCCCACCCTTGTGCGGGTCTACCCCATAGGCGGGACCCCTGACCTGGCGCTGGTGGCTACTCCAGCCCTCCCGGACCTTCCCCACTGTTTTGAACGCATGAGCTGCATCCACCAGCAGTCGTTGGATAGGTGAGTTCCCCAGACACGGAAGCCTAAACTTGCCCGGACCCCCGGAAGGAACTGACTGTTGATCGCCCGGCAGCCCCTCCGGCCCCCAGGTGAGGGGGAACGCACCCCGCCTCGGCCTTCACGACCACAGCAGACCCTAAAGTCTTCTTCTTCTCTTTCACCTCTCTCAAACTTTAAAAACTCCCATGGCTGTCAGGCTGCAGCAGGCCCCAGGGGTCCCACGTCTGCTAACCCACAGAGGTTTCCGTAAGACTCTCTTTCTCTCCCTCTCTCATTCTCTTTCTCTCTCCCCCACCCCTTAAGGACTCCCACAGCTGTCAGGCTGCAGTGGACCCCAGGGGTCCCATGTCTGTTAGCCCACAGCGGATTCCAGAGGGCTCCCCACGTCTATCGGGCAATAACAGACCTTGGAGGTTCCCACCCACGTCTATTGCCCCACAGTAAACCCTGTTCGACCAGCAGGAATCTCGAACACCCCCTCACCCGTTGCTCGGTCAAGTGCCTTCTGTCTGTTTCAAAAATTCCTAGTGCTAGGTGCCTTGACCCCTCGGTTCTCCAGGAGAATCCTGGTTGTGCCAAACCTCTATGACGACAGACTTTGCCACAGCCACACTTCTCAGACAGCCAACTCTTCGGGGGATGCCCCGTTTAGTCCACCTGTCCCATCAAGGGAGGCTCGTCATCCCTGCCAGCCGATTCCCCCCTTAAATGCCTCTTAAACAATCTCACTACACTTTCTCTCTCCCCCGATATCAAACCCAAACACCTAATTCGCCTCTGCACATAGGACTGGCCAACATATCCCTTAGACAACCAAAATCAGTGGCCCCATCAGGGGTCCCTCAATCCCGATATTATCCGGGACATATATAATTTCTATAAGCGTTCAAAAAAGTGGGCAGAGATTCCCCTTCCCTCCCCATCCCACTTATGCCGCCACCTCCCTCCTTTATCTCTGACTTCAACCCAGCAGATAAACCTCCTATAGTCTGCTTTTGCTATTCCACTCTCCATCAGTTTCTCCTCCTTCTCACCCTCCACCTTTATCTGGTAAGGAGGGGTTATATCATTTGTTATTAATATGGTGGCTACATGCTCAGCTCTACTTAAATTCCTGGTCCACTCCTTCCTTCACCCCTTTTTGTTGTGGGGGTACAGGACATTAGATCCAGGCCCCTCACTATGCCATTACTTCCATGTGTTCTGGGAAATAAAATATTTCAACACTCTTTCCTTGTTATGCCAACGTGTTCAGCTCCATTATTGGGAAGGAACATTATGACAAAAATTAAAACTCATATTATTCTTTACCCTGAGCCATCACCACTGTGCTTTTTGAGTGCCTTTTATAACTTTAGATTCCCCTAATAGTTCTACATTGGATTCTATCTAAGCCCTTCCACTGCATATAAACTTATCGCTTTGGTTAGAGCTCTGAGGTTAGGAAAAATGTAAAGAAAGTTGTTGGTGTAAGGTATGTTTTAGTAAGGAAGGATAAAGGAAAGACAAATAATTGTATAGGAAAGAATATTGTATGGTACATTTTTGTTCTATAAGAATGGCTGGTTAAAGAAAGTATAGAACAAAAATAGAAGGTTTAAGCATGTCAAAAAATGGTATGAGTTTATCGAACATGTTAGGTGAAAGTTAGTGGAAAAAAGTAAAAGAAATTCTGTAAACACTCGAGGCTACAAAAAAGGTTCCATAAATTTACCATCAATATCAATTACACAATGCTAGGCCTACATGCTACTCAAAGACCAGAACATGAGCTTCTTAATTAACAAATCTCCCCCCAAAAAATTTTCTCCTTTAAACAACAGAGGGGAAAAAAAAGAGACAAAATTCAATTAGCCCTCCTCCACTGTCTTTGTTACAAAAGAGCGAGGTTTTTTCTTTTCAAAATCGTTGGACTATCATTTTGGCTAAATAAATAACTCTTACAATAACTACTGTCATTTTGTGTTACAACATGCTTTTAAAAACTTTGGTACTTGAACTCTTCAAGTTCTTGATTCAGTCTCTAGGGTGAGATAAGCAGCAAGCTCCAGGCACCACACCTACCCCACCCCCTTCTAAATTGCCTGAAGGCCAGGTAAACTCACTTCACTAAGGGCACCGCCAAATGGCTAACGAACTTTAAAATCTCCTTCCAGGCCCAAGGCTTACTCTCCAACATAGGGTGAGTGGCAGAATAACCTGGGCTTCACTCTCCAGCACGTCAGTGGTTGGAAAAGTACGTCAGACCCATTATGAAAACAAGGAAACTGTTGTCTCCTACCAATGTTTCCCTGTTCTAAATTCTCAATTCAAGCTATAACCTAACTACATGTCTCTAAGGTTTTCAATCTTTCTTTCTTCAGACTTTCTGCCAAAGTGGCTATATTTCCTTGTTAAAGTACAACTGTAGATAATCTACAAAGAAATATTTCAACTTATGTTAATGAATACATACAATTTACGGAACTTTCGCTTCTCCAGCACTGTTTTTTGGGACAATAACTCTTTTCATCATCGTTTACTTAATAATCTTTGCCTATGCTCTCACTTGATGTTTTATTAAATCCAAATAGCATTTGCTTAAGGTTCTGCCATTTCCTGTTCATGCTCTTAAAAATAAATAGGTAGAGACATCGCTACGGCCCCATCTCAGCAGAAAATAGATACAAAAATGATCTTCCTCCCATTTCCCAGGATTTTAAAAATATTTCCAAGAGCAGGAATAAGAAGTAAAAGGTACCTATAAAAACCTAAAAAAAAAACATAGCTTGTTAGTCTTTTGGCCTCAGATACAAGATCAGGCACTCATTCCTTTTTGATACTGCCTCAATGTCCCGTACCTCTTATGAGCAGGGACATTCTAGCCAAATTCCAGGCGTCTGTCACCTGGCTGGCTCCACTCCTAGGCCCTGTCATTCTAATTTGTGTTTTTTTGTTTAATAGCCCCATGTATCTTTAAATTTCTCCAACAGCACTTAATTGAACTCTCAAATCAAAACCTCAACCTCCTATTACTCAATAGTTATCAACCTGTCCCAGTAGAGGAGTCAGCACCTTGTCCCTAAACATCACTTAACTTTTCTTTTAGATATGTTCTCTTCCCAGTTCTCTATCTACCTCCACAGTCTACTCCAAGACAGCTGGTTACTACCGCCCTCGTGCCCACTGGAGGAGTGGCCGGAACAAGTCGCCATTCTACATTTACAAGGGACTTTCATGGAACCCTCACCTTCAGAAATCTTCACCTTCAGCGCCTATCTCTGGGCCCTGTTCTGGCTGGTTCTGTGCCCTTCCCCCACCACACTCCACAATGCCCACATCCAGCAGGAAGCAGCCAGAAAGAATAATGACGTCCCTCTCCCAAATAAACAGAAAAGGTGGGAATTAAAGGCGCAGGGAACAGTCAGAAGGGCGTCTCCTGAGATGGCGCTAAACACTACATAGAACCAAACAAAGACTACAAAGGCCCTAAACTCCAACTTTTCCTTTACGTGCGAAACTTAAACCTATGTGCAAATATTATCTCCCTATAGGAATACTACCTCATAGCCTCCTCCAATAAGACCCTAACATGGCACTGGCCAGCCCTTGCCAGGCCCTAGCACGGCACTGGACACCCCCTCCCAAACCCATAAATACAGCCCTCTCTCGCGGGCTCTCTCTCACTCTCCCTCCCCTACCCCGCAGTTACAGACCCTCTCTTCCTTCTTTCTGTAGCCGCCACTTTAATAAATCTCTTGGCCTTAAAGGGTGTTGAGTCTCACTGCGCACCACCGTCTTTCACCAACCATAGTTAAATGACCCTCTGTTGGAATTTTAAGCCTATATTACACTTTTTCAGCATCCAAGAGCATTGTGTTTATAAACACACGCTAAATGTAGCTGGAGGATTAAGAAGCACTATAAAAAATATAATATCCTTCCTCATACAATCTCAAAGATTGTCAGATAAAATTGTAATTTTTACTTTGAAAAGCAGACCAGTCTTTAATAATTTGAGCTAACAGTTCATTGCTAAGGATGTTAGTGCTTATAAAAAGCTTTGTAGAAGCAAAAAATGCAAACTGATCAAATGAACACATATAAAGTCAAATGAAACAAAGTTATCCATAAAAATAATTTCCCATGCTCATGCTATTCATATTGTGTAATAATATTTGAAATTATTGATCACTTGAGAAAGTATAAAAAGTACCACATAAATTTAAAGTAAACTTTTTGTTTTATTTTGTTTT
>NW_007250415.1:199174-206029 GCF_000164805.1 Carlito syrichta
TACAGGAAACAGCCAGAGGGGCGGCTCCCAAAATGGCGCCGAACATGGTAAAGCCACACTAGACAACAAAGGCCCTAGGTTCCGGCTTCTTCATGCACAATTCCCCTCGCACACGAAGTTCAAACCTGCAAGCCTCCAATCATTTCCCATGATGTAGCTAGCTTTGTTATACCCACCCTGCTCCCAGGCTGCTTATAGAAACCTAGCACAGCCCCTTCCGGCCCCTGTCAGGCTAATAAATACGGCCCTCTCCCTGCAACTCTCTAGCTCTTGCTCTCTCTCTCCCCGCTCTCTCTCACTTCCCCCCCCCCCCCCTCGTCTCCCTCTCTCCCCCGCCAACCCTGCGGCCACAGACCCTTTCCCTTTTCCCCTGTAGCCGCCCTTTAATAAATCTCTTAGTCTTTAATGGGTGTGGAGTTGTCACTGGCGCTTAAGTTCTTTCACCAGCGATCCTTCTGCCTTAGCCTTCCATGTAGCTGGAACTACAGGCACGCGCTACCACGCTTGGCTAATTTTTGGTTTATTGTAGAGATGAGGGCTCGCCAAGTTGCCCAGGAGGGTCTCCAACCCACGGGCTCAGGCAATCCACTCACCTCAGCCTCCCAAAGGTGCGGGATTACAGGCTGAGCCACCGATCCTGGCTAAATAATTTTTAAAGGCAATTTCAGACACGTATTCTCTCCCCTTATTGTTCTTGGATACCACAGTAGAGGTAAGGGAGAGCTCTCCTCTCTCCCAATTGGGCGTCAATTTCTTGCTTTCTGCTTCTGCAGCACGGTGCTCGTCCCTTTTGTGCTGCTGAGGACTGCCATTAGAGAGTTGTTGATTGTGCGGTCCCTCCCACCAGCCAGTCTCACTCTGTGCTGTGTCCCTGGTGCTGACACAGTGCCTGGCACATGGCTGGTGCTCATTAGATATTGGCTGAATGGGCCGGGCTCGGTGGTTCAGCCTGTAATCCCAGCGCTTTGGGAGGCCAAGGTGAGGGGATTGCCTGAGCCCGCGTGTTAGAGACCCGCCTGGGCAACTTGGCGAGACCTCATCTCTACAATAAATAAAAAAATTAGACGGGCATGGTAGTGCGCGCCTGTGGTTCCAGCTACTTGGAAGGCTGAGGCGGAAGGATCGCCGGAGCCCTGCAGGTTGAGGCTGCGGTGGCCGGGAGTGGCCACTTGACTCCAGTCTGGGTGACAGAGTGAGACTCCAACTCAAAAAAAAAAAAAAAAAAGGTATTGGCTGAATGAATGAACAAGTGAAGGATACATATCTTTTTTTTAAGCATTTAAATTAATTTTATTTCTTGTGTTGCTTTGAGTACCAGGCAGTCAGAGGTTGGTTTGGGCTTTGTCATTGCCAAGATGTGGCCTTGGGTGGTTGTTTCTCTCTTCTGCCTCAGCGTCCTTACCTGTCACACTGAATCCAAATCATAACATAATAATAGAAAATACTTTTTAATGGAGAAAGGAGCCCACAAAGGCAAATGTCCCAAGAACCTGTGAAAGTCCTAATGTAGCTCTGCTAAACACAACCCAGATGAGTGAAGCAAATACTGTAACTGGCATGAGGTGTAATACGGGCCCAGGCAGAGTGGAAATGCAGGGAGAATAAGACGACTGCTTGTCAGTAAAGTCGCAAGAACTGACATGGCTTGTGTCCCCCCTGGGCTGTTCCCTGAGCAAACCGGGATCTGAGTCAGAAAAGTACAACGGCCAGGCAGACCTGGATTCCAGGCCTGGCCGTATCTCATGCTCCCTGTGTGTGACCATGGGCTGATGGTTCATCATTTCTTCATGTGGGAAACTAACAAAAACACCCCTTCACAGAACTGCTTGGTCATGGAAACAATCATTCAGCACATGTTTAATGGGCACCTCCTGTGTTCCGGACACTGCTCTCGCTGTTGTTGAATGAATGATTGGGAAACAGGTGGGGGTCGGGGGCGAGAAAGAAGATACCGAGAATAGATAAGTGAATATGTACATAATACATTTATCATGAAAAACACGAACATATCATTATATCAAATGTAAAGCATAATTGCAAAGAAAGTCCAGTGCTAGGAAGGAAAAGAGCAGGACACGGTGACAAAGGAGGTGACGGGAGCTGGGGGCAGAACAGGAGAGCATCTGCTCAGAGGGGCGTGTTCAGGGCGGACTCCCTGGAGGAGGTGACAGGTGAGCCAGGGCCTGAAGCAGGAGTGATGAGAGATTGGGTCCCCACGCGCCTCCTGCCCCCTGCCGCCCTCCCCCAGCCCGCGTCCTTGCTGGTTGCAGGCATCCAGCCCGTGCTCTGGAGCAAGGAGGACGTGCTGCACTGGCTGCGCTGGGCAGAGCAGGAGTACTCTCTGCCGCACACCCGTGAGTACGGGTTCGAGATGAACGGCCGTGCCCTCTGCATCCTCACCAAGGAAGACTTCCGGCTCCGCGCACCCGGTTCAGGTCAGGGAAACTCACAGGCTTCCTTCTGAAATGTTTTGGTGGGAACCCTGGTAGGCCAAGGCGGCTCAAGTGCCCCAGGGGGCCCAGGGAGGGAGAGGAGGGGTTCTTCCTTGGGGAATTGTGCCCCGCTCCCAGCACGGCAGATGCCTCTCTCTCCATCGATGTTTGCTCGGTGGCTCCTGCCTATAGCAGGCTTTCAGCAAAGGAGTCCCTTGGGCGCTTGACTTCAGAGCTGTAGGGGCCTGTCCTGCCATGTCACGTTCCCCTGTCCTTCCCTGCGGCCCTGTGTCTACTATCCATTTCCATCTCACTGCTCCAGTTCCAATCTATTAAAAAGCAAACAAAAAACTAGAGAAAGATCTAGTGTTCATTCACAATGAGTATAAATGGCTAATAACAGCAACAACAATAAAAAGTCACCCAATTTGAGTGATTTTGTTTTTGTTTTGAGTTGGGGGTCTCACTCTGTCACCCAGGTTGGTGTGCAGTGGCATGATCATGGCTCACCACAGCCTCAACCTCCTGGACTCAAATATCCTCCCTTCTCAGCCTCTCAAGTAGTTGGGACTATAGGTGTGCTACCATGCCCAGCTAATTTTTAAAATGTTTTGTAGAGACGAGGTATCACTATGTTGCCCAGGCTGGTTCTGAGACCTCTCCAAGTGCTGAGATTACAGGAGTGAGCCACTGCGCCCAGCCTGAGTTTTCATTTCAACCAGAAACTGGGTTTCAGGGCAAAAGAGTGAATGTCCAGCAAGCCCAGCATGGTTCTCTCCTCAGGGATCCCCTTTCCCTGCCCTACCATCATCAGCACCTTAGCCCAAAGCTGTGAGTAAAGGAGGATTTCTGGCACCTTGGACAGGGCCCAATTCTGCCTTGTAGGACGTGGCTAGGATTGTTTGGCTGCTTAGAAGGCTGGGGTAGCCTTTTGATGAAGCTTGGGAATCTCATGAACAGAACTGTCTCACCTCCCAGGGATGTGAGGTACACGGGCCCTCGGCCAAGGGTGTGTGTGAGGCCGAGAAGCAGCCTCACCTTACAAGCTGCATCCCTGGAGGCCGCAGTAAGGAATGTCTTTCTAAAATGTATCTGCCACAGGGTGGCACTGGCCCTGTCCACTGCCAGCCCAGGCTCCTGTGGCTACAGCAGGAGCTGCATGTCCGTCAGCCTGAAGTTTGTGACAGGATGTGCCAGCCCTCGCCTCAGAGGCGGGTGACCCCTGGGGATTGAGGCTGGCCCTCCCCACTCAACCTGGTCATCAGCCCGCCCTCCCATCCCCTTCTCCCCCAGGTGACGTCCTATATGAGCTGCTACAATACATCAGGACCCAGAGGCAAGCCCTGGTATGTGGGCCATTTTTCAGGGGGGCCTTTGGGCAGAAGAGGCCCCCCTGGCAGGCTTCCAGCTCCCTGGAAGGTGAGGAAGCTCTTGGTGGAGCTCTGAGCTCCTCCCTCAAATCAGCGTCATTGGGAGAGCAGGCCTTCGCCAAGGCGAAGCAATGGAAGAGGTGGCTGGCGTGGGCTGAGCGCCCCTCCCTCTCCTGCTTGCCTGGGGGACACTCTTGCAGTCTCAAGCTGAGGAGGCCCAGCCTCTTATCACCCCATTTCTCTGCTCTCCTCTCCAGCCAATGTCTTCTGATCTCTCCACGGAAGTCTCTCTTGTCAGGGTTTCTGGGGACCTGAACACAGGGTTGTCTACGTCCACCCTCAGTCCTTGCTAGCTGAGGCTCTCTTAGCCTTTGACCCAGTGGGTCACCTCCCCTTCCTCCAAAACTCTTTCTTCCCTTGGCTTTTAGGACACCCCACTCACCTGGTTCCTCTACCGTACTGGTCTCTCCTTAATCTCTTTTCTCCTCTTTGGCCTGTGTCTAGATGCTAGAGTACTGCAGAGTCAGAGGGCCTCCCCTCCTCTCTGTACTCAGACGCTGGGTGATCTCACTAGTCCTGGGTGTTGAACACCACAGAGTGCAAACGATTCCCCTCTGTGCCTCGACTTCTCCAAATTCCAGACATGCACACCCCACGTTGCTTGCCCATCCCTCTGCTGGGTTGCTTAGTGGGTGTCTTAATCCCAGTGGCCCCTAAACCAAACGGCTCCAACCCCTGTCCCTCTCCCAGTCTTCCCCTTCCCAGCAAACCCTGATTCCATCCTTCCAGTCACTCAGACATCACCTTTGAGTCCCCTTGTCTCCTACCCTCATCCCGACTGTCCACAAATCCCTTGCATCTATCCAGAGGCTGGATGGGGTGGCTTACCCCTTGAGAGGCTGAGGCAGGAGGATTGCTTGAGCCCAGGAGTTTGAGACTGCCTGGGCAACATAACAAGACCTTGTCTCTACAAAAACTCAAAAAAATTAGCTGGGTGTGGTGGCCTGCGCCTGTAGACTGAGGCGAAAGAATTGTCTGAGCCCAGCAGGTTGAGGCTGTGGGGACCGTGAGCATGCCACTGCACTCCAACCTGGGCGACAGAGTGAGACTCCAACTCAAAAAAAAAAAAAGTTCATCCAGAATCTGGCCTCTGGAGAACCTCGTCACTGGCCTCCTTGCCTCTGCTCTTGACCTCTTCTAATCTGTTCTCAGCAGAGGGGCCAGACAGATTCACGCATCAGGGCATGTCACTCTGCTCAGCATCTTCCAGTGGCTCCCTGCTCACTCAGGGTCAAAGTGCAGTCCTTACAGTGACCTCCCACTTCTATCCTTCTCTGCCAGCCTTCTCCTCCTGGCTCATGCGCTCCAGCCTCAAGGGCCTCCTTATTCACTGAACAAGCCAGAGACACTCCTGCCCCAGGACCTTTGCACTTGCTGTTTTCTCTGCCTCCCATTCTCCTATGCTCCAGATGCTTACACAGCTCACTCCTTAACTTCCTTCAGGTCTCTTTTGAGATGGTGACCTGTCGGTGAGGCCTGGCCAGCCTCTCTAAAATTCCAACCCCTGCTCCTTCCCCAGATTTTTCTCTTTGCCTTATGGTGCTTTATTTTTTCTCTCCATATTGTACAATGCTTCTGTTTCCTTTTTCATTTTAATAATTTATTCCTCTTGCCCCCCACTAAGATATCAGTGGCATTTTTGGGTTCAGTGATTTAACTTCAAGATACTTAGAACAATGTCTGGCTCATAGAAGTTTCTCAGTAAATCTCTCTATATAGATTGGGATCTCATTCTGTCGTCCATGCTGGAATGCAGTGGCATGATCACGGTTTACTGCAGCCTTGAGCTTCTGGGCTCAAGCCATCCTCCAGCCTCAGCCTCCCAAGTAGCTGGGACTACAGGCGTGCAACACCACGCCTGGCGAATTTTTCATATTTTTTGTAGAGACGAGGTCTTGCCGTGTTACCCAGGCTGGTTCTGAACTCCTGGGCTCAAGCAGTCCTCCTGCCTCAGCCTCTCAAATTGCTGGGATTATAGGCGTCAGCCACCATGCCCGACCTTCAATACATATTTTTTTGGCAAATAGAGAGGACCCTGGATATAGGGCCCCTGGGGTCTACACCCGGCTCTGTCACCACTTGGCTTTGCAACCACTTTCACAGCTGAGAGAACAAGTTTGCGAGGCTGAGTTTCTTGTGGGGGAACTGGGGTGAGCATCTGGGCTGCCTGGCCCTTACCCCCTGCCCTCCACTGCCTCCCTGACCACCTAACCAGGCACTGGGTTGAGGAAGAGCCTTAGGAATGGTGCCCCACAGGGCTCCCAGGCTCACCATTTTGGGGTCTGGGAGGCTCGGGGTCCATGGAGTCAACGTGCCCTGCCTGCAGAGGGGACCCAGCCCTCTCAGCTGGGCCCTCGAAGGGGTCTCCTGCAGCAGTCGCCAGACCCGGGGCTTGCTAAGCTCCTCTAGCCACCTGGATGCCCCTGGCCTGGCCAGGCAGCCCAGCAACTGAGAGGAGTCCCTCAGCTTATCTCCCTGTGCAGAGCTCGGCAGCAGGACTGAGAGGGTCTGCCCCTTCCCCACGATGCCGCGGGCCTCCACGGACGGCAGGATCGCCGGTGAGTCGGAGGCTGCATTCCCCTGGGATGTGTGCTCAGGCTGAGTCCCAGAGGGATCCCATGTGAGAAGGACCAGGGTTGTTCTGACCTGGGGGGTGGGGTGTTGGGGGTGGAGTGACTGTCCTGTGTTGGTTGCAGTGTGGCTCAAAGGGCACCCGGCCCACCGTGTTTTCAGGGCAGTGACAATCCACCCAGTCACAGTCAGACACTCACATTGGCATGGAGCAGCCCCACTGTCACTTTTAAAGACTTTATTTATTTTTAAACAATTGAGCACTTACTATGTGCCAGGCATGGTTCCAAGGTCTTTATTTTATTATTATTTTGTTTTGTCTTGTTTGAGTCGGAGTCTCACTCTGTCGCCCAGACTGGAGTGCAGTGGCATGCTCACAGTCACTGCAGCCTCGACCTGCTGGGCTCCGGTGATCCTTCCAC
>NW_007250415.1:206049-211375 GCF_000164805.1 Carlito syrichta
AGGCGGGTCTCGAACCCACGGGCTCAGGCAATTCACTCACCTCAGCCTCCCAAAGCACGGTATTACAGGCTGAGCCACCGAGCCCGGCCGCCAAGGCCTTTATTTAATCCTACAACAGTCCTTTGAGGTTGGTACTGTTGTTAGCCCCATTTCACAGACAGGGAAACTGAGGCACAGAGAGGTTAAGTAATTTCCCCCAAGATCACACAGCACTAGTGAAGTTGGGCTATAAACCCAGGCAGTCTGGTTCCAGGGCCTGAGCTCTAACTAACTGATATACTTCCAGTCTGCATTCATAGTTAAAGAGTTGATTAATAGACAGACAACCAGAGAGATCAACAGATAAGCTGCCTGCCACTCCGAAGGGTGTCTTCTAGCCACTGGGGCCTCCACACTTATCATAAGAAACCACAGAGGGGACAGAAGCTTGGCTTTTGGGTTAGACCTGACTGGAAGTCACTAAAAACACAATTACTGCCTGACGCATAGAAATGATGAGTGCTTATGGTGATGGATGCCTTAAAGCCCTGAATTAATTATTACATGTTCTAGGCATGTAACAAATATCACACATACTCTATAAATATACAAATATTACATCTCAATGAAAAAACACAATTATTGGATTTTTAAATAGCAATGCTTAACATTCTTTGAGTGCTTACTCTATACTGGGTACTGTACTGAGAGGGTTTTTTTTTTTGTCAATTTTATTAACTTCTCCTCATGCTACCCCACGCAAAGACACTGTGGCTCAGAAGTGACTGGGTAACTTGCCTGCAAGGACCCAGCCAACAGGTCCAAGTACCAGGATTATTTTATTTTATTTTATTTTTTTGATTTGGGGTTTCACTCTAACGCCCAGGCTGGAATGCAATTGCATGATCATGGCTCACCGCAGCCTCGACCTGCTGGAGCCTGGTGATCCTCCCACCTCAGCCTCCTGAGTAGCTGGGACTACAAGTGCACACCATCACACTTGGCTAATTTTTTGATTGTTTTTTTTTTTTTTTTGTATTTTGTAGAGACGAGGTCTCACTATGTTGCCCAGGTTGGTCTTGAACTCCTGGGGTCAAGCAATTCTCCCACCTTGGCCTCTCAAAGTGCTGGGATTATAGGCGTGAGTCACTGGGTGCAGTCAGTACTGGGACTTAAGGTCATGCAAGTGCTCCCAGATGCTTCTGTTTCCTTGTCCTCCATAATGGCACCTTTGGTGTCCCTGAGTCTCATCATTAAGGGGGCTTAAGAGGATGGATGCTATAATTAATAGAAGTTCAAGGGGCTGAGTGACTGGGTCAGGGGTGGAGAGGGACGTGGAGTCAGGGGCCTGGCCACCTTGCCTGTGGGTCGACCACCTGCCCTCCCATGGAGGAGCTCTGGCTTGGATGTCAGGCAGGGAGTGGCGAGACTCCCTGCTCTGCCTGCCACTCAGGAGCTGGTGACTTCAGATCCCTTCCTTCCTCTCTGAGCCCATTTCATCACCTCTTTCTGGGGATGGAGTTAGCCACTCTCTAGAGTTATCAGGACTGAATGAGATGCTGTGTAAGGAGCGGCTGTTTCTGATGATACCACATCTTCATTGTTCTGCTGGTCCCCCAGGGTCCCAGCCCCAAGGTCCCCTGAGCACGCTTCTAACACCTGTCCTCACAGCCCCTGCAAAGCTGCCTGCACCCTTGTGCTAAATTGCAGACTGCCGGCTGCTGTGGGATTACGTGTATCAGCTACTCCTCGATGCCAGGTATGAGCCCTACATCAGGTGGGAAGACAAGGACGCCAAGATCTTCCGAGTTGTGGATCCAAACGGGCTCGCCAGACTCTGGGGAAATCACAAGGTGAACCTCAGCCGGCAGGCGGGAGGGTCTCAACATATCCAGAAGAAGTTAGAGCCGGGAGTCAGAGTGGACCCCTCAGCACTAGGGGGCAGTCCTCAACTGAGGGGCCTTCACCAGCAATCTCTGAATACCTGGATCATTTTATTTTGGGAGGCATTCAGGGACAGGCAGGATGGGAAGTATCCCTGAAACTCAAAACTGCGCCTTCTAATGCTTACTCTTACCTTTGCTTAGTGTTTGAGCCTTTCAAAGCACGTGTACGTGAATTGGGCATGAATGTGGTGGGTGGCCAGGCCAGAGGAGGAAGCTGGGACAGAAGCCAGTGTCTCAGGCACCACCAGAGCATCCAATGTCAGGGCTAGAAAGGCCTGGGGATGAGGAGGCCGGCATTCTCATCGTGAGGAGGGTCTGAACCGAGGTAGGTGGCTACAGGGTGGCCACAGGTGACTCACCTCAAATTCTCACACTTATTTTTGAGTTAGGATTTCAAAATGTAACTCCTGTGCCCATCGTGTGATTTACAGTGGTGATATAAAGAACGGGTCCTTTAAAAAAAAAGTTTAAGTTAAAAAAAAACCAAGGTCTTTGAAAGAAAACAATTCTTTTGAGTCAGGGTCTCACTCTGTGGCCTAGGCTGGAGTGCAGTGTCACGATTACGGCTCACTGCAGCTTCAGTCTCCTGGCTTCAGGCGATCCTTCCATCTCAGCCTCCCAAGTAGCTGGGACCACCATACCCAGCTAATTTAAAAAAATTTTTTTTGTAGAGACAAGGTCTCACCACATTGCCCAGGCTCGTCTCAAACTCCTGGGCTCAAGCAATTCTCTCGCCTCGGCCTCCCAAAATGCTGGGATTACAGGCGTGAACTACCATGCCCAGCCAAGAAAACTATCAGCAATAGTGATAAGTAGCGACTTACAGCATTTTCTAAAATGCAATAGAGTCTAATTGCCAGGGCTTTACCTGTGTTAATTCACTTAATCCTCACAGCAATTTCATGAAGTAGGTTTTCTTTTTCTTTTTTTTCTGAGTTGGAGTCTCACTCGGTCGCCCAGACTGGAGTGCAGTGGCCGCTCCCAGCCACCGCAGCCTCGCCTGCTGGGCTCCGGCGATCCTTCGGCCTCAGCCTTCTGAGTAGCCGGAATTACAGGCACGCGCTACCACGCCCGGCTGATTTTTTGATTTACTGTAGAGATGAGGTCTCGCTGCCCAGGCGGGTCTCGAACCCACGGGCTCAGGCAGTCCACTCACATCAGCTTCCCAAAGGCGCGGGATTACAGGCTGAGCCACCGAGTCAGGGTCTTATTCTGTCATCCAGGCTGGAGTGCAGTGGCATGCTCATGGCCACCGCAGCCTTGACCTGCTGGGTTCACACCATTCTTCTGCCTCAGCCTTCCAAATAGCTGAAACTACATGTGCACACCACCACACCTGGCTCATTTTTTGATTTATTGTAGAGACAAGGTCTCTCATGTTGCCCAGGCTGGTCTCGAGCTCCTGGGATCAGGCAGTCCTCTTGCCTCTGCCTCCAAAAGTGCTGGGATTGCAGGTGTAAAGCACCATGCCCAGCTGTGAAGTAGGTATTATCAGATGCAGAAACTGAGGCACAGTACCCCCCACCTCCCCATAAGGGGCAGGGCAGGGACTTGAACTCAGGCCATACGGCCCTGTGTCCACTAGATTATGTTGCTCTTAGCAGCGCTGGTGGCCAGAAAGATGCAGACAGCTGAAGTTTGGGGTGCTTACCTGGTCCCATCCTTGTATGGTACAGGGAGAGAACAGGCCCAGAGCAGCCACTCCATTGAATGAGCACATACTACATGCCACACATGGTCTAAGTGCCTTCGCGGATTCGCTGACTTAATCCTCACAACAAACCTTTGAGGCAAATGTTCTTATTCTCATGCTATAGTTGGAGAAGCAGACTCAGAGAGGCAAAGACACTCGTCCAAGTTCACACAGCTGCCAAGTGCTGGAGCTGGGGTTCAAGTTGACGCCAAAGCCCAGGCTCTTTGCCCCTACCCTGCACTGCCTATCCCCTGGAGGAGGGGAAAAAAAGATGTGACCAAAGTCACACAGTGGGTGGCAAGGCCATCTGTGCCACCCCACCGTGCCATCTCTGATTATACTTCCCACAAATATACATATTTATTTGTTACTGCTGGTGACAGTCACTTGCAATTTATTCCTACTCCATGGTCTCAGCCAGGTAGGCAGAACTTCCTGTCATTTCTTCCCCAAACTTCCTCTGTCTTTCTCTTTCCAAACTCAAGCGAGCTCTCATAAAACCTCACAAAACCCTGGGGCGAGAGGCTTAGAAGCCATCCAGCCCAGTGGTGTGGATAATAAGGCCTAGAAGGAACGAGGCATGGAGTAGGGGCCTGACATGGGGTTGCTTTGCCTCCCAGAACCGAGTGAACATGACCTACGAGAAGATGTCCCGTGCCCTGCGCCACTATTATAAGCTGAACATCATTAAGAAGGAACCCGGGCAGAAACTCTTGTTCAGGTGAGTAGCCTAGGGGCCGAGGTGAAAAGGAGAAGTGGAACTGGGGTTGGCTGAACTGGAGGTCCCCTGTAGCCGGTAGGGGCTGATGTGCAGTTGGGGTCTGAATTTCAGATTTCTAAAGACTCCGGGGAAGATGGTCCGGGGCAAGGACAGCCACTTGGAGCGGTTGCACAGCCAGGAGAAGGACCGAACGGAGTTCAAGGACGAGATGCCAGAAGTCTCTCCGTGAGGGGCAGGTGGACTCCAGGCACCTGGCACCGATGGGGCAGAGATGAAGCCTCCCATGAAGACAGCCTCCTTCCTCCTAGGGCAACAGGGGTCCCCTGCCAGATTTTGTACCCATGGGATCACAGCTGTTGTCTTGGGCCTCCAGCTGCCTGGGGAGCTGGGATGACTGGGAAGCCTCACAGCCAGGACACTGGGGGAGGGGGTGTCATCCCTTGGTAGGGCAGCCCTGGGGCTAAATGGGGCATCAGGAGTGCACTGTCCCCACTCTACTCCTCAGTACCTGCTCAGCTCAGGAGAGGAGGCCAGACATGAATGGGCATTCAGCTTGACCCTTCAGTCCACAAAAGAGAAGAGTGAAGGTCCTTCACCGAGCCTCAGATTTCCTCATCTGTAAAAAGGGGCTTGCTCGCAAGAACTCACCCTGAGGCTGTTGCATGGACCAGGAGAAAGGACTTGAGCTTGGTCAGCCTTTGCAATAATAATGACAATGGTAGCTAATGTTTCTTCAGTGTTTACTCTGTGCCAGGCCTTGGGCTAAGGACCGTATGCATATTTAAGTAATTTATCTCATTTAATTCACATGCCAGCCCCCAGCTGCCAGATTTATTTTTATTTTTATTTTTTGAGTTGGAGTCTCACTCTGTCGCCCAGACTGGAGTGCAGTGGCCGCTGCCGGCCACCGCAGCCTCGACCTGCTGGGCTCCGGCGATCGTTCCACCTCAGCCTTCCAAGTAGCTGGAACTACAGGTGCGTGCTCCC
>NW_007250415.1:211531-216236 GCF_000164805.1 Carlito syrichta
TCCACTCACCTCAGCCTCCCAAAGACGCAGGATTACAGGCTGAGCCACCGAGCCCGGCCAGCTGCCAGATTTAAAGATGAGGAAGCTGAGGCAGAGGCCTGCAGGGCTAGCATGCCCCTCCAGAACTCAGCACTGGAGCCTGTTTTCTTTTCTTTTTCTTCTTTTCTTCTTTTTTTTCTTTTGAGTTGGGGGTCTCATTCTGTCATCCAGACTGGAGTGCAGTGGCACAATTATGGCTCACCTCAGCCTCAAACTCCTGGGCTCAAGCGATCCTTCCGCCTCAGCCTCCCGAATAGCTAGGACGAGAGGTGTGGGCCACCACGTCTGGCTAATTATTTTTCGCAGAGATGAGGTCTTGGTGTGTTTCCCAGGCTGCTCTCCAACTCCTGGGCTCAAACGATCTTCCCATTCCCAAAGTGTTTTCTGAGTGCACCTGGGTACTCACACAGGCCCTGGCCTTACCTCTCTGCTCTGGGCATCTTTGCAGAACAGTTTCACTTGGCCCAGGCCTGTCGTCCTCAGTTTTCAGTTCTTTGGTGGCCCTGTGACTACGACCCAGTGAAGATTGCCATTTCTGCCCCAACAGGGCTTTCTGTGCTCCTGTCCCTGTATCTGCCCTGTGACCTTGGGCAAGTTGGTCCACCTCGCTGAAGCCGCAGGCTTCTCATCTGTAGAATGGGCACGCGTCTCCTGACCTCACAGGTTGCCAGAGAGCTTCCGCAAGACAACAGCGAAGTGCTTGGTTCTTGCCTGCTCAGTAGGGAGCACTTCTGTGTGAACAAGAACCCTGCAAACCAGAGTCAGCCCCAAAGCACGCAGATGCCCTGCCCATGGGTTCAGCTCTCCCCCTCCCCTCCCCTCCCCAACCCCAGATACGACTTTGGCTTCCCCAGCGTCAGAGCCTTTGTGCTTGCAAACCCCCGGGTGAGGTTGGGGGAGAAAGAAGAATGTTTTCACTTAGTTGAACACAGAAATTGCTGGTCAAGAAGTTCCCTCCCCTTCCCTCTCTCCCCCCACCCCAACGGGACCTGCCTTGGCTTTGAGTCACTGGACAGGAAAAGTTGATAAGGACTCTTGGGCGTGAGGCTCATGGGTAGGGAAACTCCTGGCTTAGTCCTGTTTGGGCCCCCCGATGACACACACAGGAAGGGACTGGGCAGTGGTTCTGGAAAAAAGTTCCATGGGAAGGCGGTGGCCCCTTTCACCCTCCCCTCTGAGACTACGCTGCCTCCTGGCTTGGCCCCTGGATGAACCCTGCACCTCGTTCTTCTTACCACCTGCTCAACCCAGAATGACATAACTGACCTGGAAGGGCCTGTCGAAATCAATTTGTCCAGGGCTTCATTTTATAGAGAAGGGAACTGGTTTAACGAGGGAACCGGCTCTTAGGTCACATCTCCCAGTTTCCACAGCGGCATTTGTCTGCTGGTGTGTGGATGGATGTCAACGACTGCATTTCCCAGGGACC
Organism: Carlito syrichta; assembly: GCF_000164805.1. Taxonomy (NCBI): domain Eukaryota; kingdom Metazoa; phylum Chordata; class Mammalia; order Primates; family Tarsiidae; genus Carlito; species Carlito syrichta. Next base: position 213,000 of record NW_007250415.1, read on the forward strand.
GTGCTTTAACTCCGGCGGTGAGTCTCACCCAACACCCAGACCATCTGGGCCAGGAGTGGGCTATTGAGAGAGCAGGCGTGGACAGGCCCTCTGCCCCAGATCCCAGATTCTGGAACTCTCCACTCAGCCCTGGGGTGAGTGCCACCCTTTCTCCATCTCTCCAGGAACCTTAGGCCCTGATCTGGGGATGAACCCCTGGGCACCAGGAATAAAGGGATTCATTCAGGGCTTCCTTCCGCAAACATTGAGCACCTGCCGTGTACTTGGCATCAGATGAGAATCCGAGTTTATATCCATTTTTTACGCAGAGTTCTGAAAAGGAGAGCCTTGCTGGAAATGGCGTATGCCAAAATAGACTTTCTCACAAAGAATTTTAAAAAGCGAGAGATACAGTCTCATGGTTTGAAAAAGCAGCCAAGCATGTTCTTTTTTTTTCTTTCCAGATTACATTAGTGTTGACAGTCAATAAATATTTTTTGAAAAAAGTGAGCATATTAAGTTCATTAATGAAACATGATTCACGTCATTGCTTCAGTCCCACTGAGCCATTCACGGCCTTAACCCCTGAGTGTGAGCTCCTTCCTCCAGTCGACGGATTCTTGCCAACAGCCTTTCCCTTGCAGGGAAGTTCCAGATCTAGCACTTTCTTTGATCCTGGTGGCTCTGCCGTGTCTTGGGCTTCTACTGCAGAAAGCCTGGGCTGATGCTGGTGATCCATTGTCTGTCATGGGGGACCCTGGCGGTGACAGCCTTTCTTGGCTTCTTCCTCTTGTCCCTCCCCACCATGCTGATTCACATTTTCTTTTCTTTCTTTTATTTTTTTAAGTCAGTGTCTCACTCTGCCTTCCAGGCTGGAGCACAGTGGCACGCTCATGGCTACCGTGACCTCGACCTGCTGGACTCAGGAAGTCCTTTCACCTCCACCTTCCAAGTAGCTGGAACCATAGGCATGTGCCACCACACCCGGCTAATTTTTTGATTTGTTATAGAGTCGAGGTCTTGCCAAATTGTCCAGGCTGGTCTCAAACCCCTGGGCTCAGGCAATCCTCTCGCCTCGGCCTCCCAAAGTACTGGGATTACAAGTGTGAGCCACCATGCCTGGTTTAGTTGACATTTTCTACTCAAGTGTTCTCATCAAAGTTTTATAGACACATCCAGATAAACAGATACATTTATAGAGCTAGGTCATGTGCCTCTGAAATGCCAAGCATTTGGTGGTAAAAGGGACAGAGGTTCAGACTTGGGAGGAACCTTGTTGAATGCTGGTGTCAGGGCCCCTCTCCCACTGACTTGGTCACTCTGTGGGACCTCTGAACTAAGCCACCACTGGGACAACTCCAAAACTTGAATGGAAAGTTTATAGTGGGTTGTTCTGAAATCAGAATATGCAGCTCAATTTTTTTTGTCGTGATCTTCATTTTTTATTTTTATTTTTTTATTTTTATTTTTTTGAGTTGGAGTCTCACTGTTGCCCAGACTGGAGTGCAGTGGCTACTTCCAGCCACGGCAGCCTTGACCTGTTGGGCTCTGGCGATCCTTCTGCCTTAGCCTTCCAAGTAGCTGGAACTAAAGGCACGCGCTACCACGCCCGGCTAATTTTTTTTTATTTATTGTAGAGATGAGGTCTCGCCTGCCCAGGCGGGTCTCGAACCCGCGGGCTCAGGCAATCCACTCACCTCAGCCTCCCAAAGGCGCAGGATTACAGGCTGAGCCACCGAGCCCGGCCATGATCTTCATTTTTTAAATTCCCAAATCCTTATTGAGTTAATTGTTCATCTGTCAGGGAGAAGGGGCGGTGGTGATTGTATAAAAGGGAATAGGGATTGGATGCCGTGGCTCCCGCCCGCAATTCCAGCACTTTGGGAGGCTGAGGTGAGAGGATTGCATGAGTCCAGGGGTTCAAGATCAGCCTGGGCAACTTGACGACCTCATCTCTACAATAAATAAAAAATTAGCCAGTGTAGTGGTGTGCGCCTGTAGTACCAGCTACTTGGAAGGCTGAGGTGGAAGGATTGCCTGAGTCCAGCAGGTCGAGGCTGCAGTAGTTGTCGTTGTGTTACTGCACTCCAGCCTGGGCAACAGTGAGACTCTGACTCAAAAAAAAAAGGAACAGAGCCCTGGCCTTGGGAAGTCTGCACACAAGTGTGGGACAAAATGGTGTTGGTGAATTCTTGGGAGGCCCCAGGGAGAGTAGCCCTCGGGAAAATCATACGACTTCTCTCTTTTTCTTCCTTTCCTTTTGAAGGACTGAGGTCTGGAGGCGCTGCGAGGCTATGGGACTTCCCATCCTTGAGGGGCTGGGGAGACTGCGGGGTTGGGGGAGGAATGGGATTCTGGGGACCGGGCTGTGTGGGCTTCTCTCCAAGGAAAGGCTTGCGGTTTAAAACCATGTCCACCAGGTGGCGCAAATGCCTCTTTTTTGTGTGGGTATTGTGGCCCAGCCATCTGCAGACGGCCTGCTCTGTGGATGTCCTGCCTGACTTCTCTTAACAACTCAAGCACGTTCTGCAAGTAGGCATCCACCCCTGCTTGAACACCACCAGTGACGGGGAGCTCACACCTCCCGGGGGCAGAGTAAGTAGCAGGGGTAGAGGTGGAATTGAGGGGCATCAAAAAGTCACCTGACCAATGATAGCTGCCACCCTTCCTCTCCCCGCCCACTGCTTCCAAAATTCCTATCTTCCCAGTCTTTTTGTTGGGAATAATTTCTTATCTCCTCTGTTTTCTTCCTTTCTTCCTTCCATCTTTCCTTCTTCTCTCTCCCTTTCTCTTTCATCAGAGTCTCACACTCTGTCACCCAGGCCGGAGTTCAGTATCACGATCACAGCTCACCACATCCTCGACCTCCTGGGCTCAGGCAATCCTTCCACTGCTCAGCCCCTCGAGTAGCTGGGACTACAGGCATGCACCACCACACCTGGCTTATTTTTTTAATTTTTGTAGAGAGGAGATCTCACTGTTGCCCAGGCTGGCCTCAAACTCCTAAGGTCAAGCAATTCTCCAGCCTTGGCTTCCCAAAGTGCTGGGATTATAGGTGTGAGCCACTGCACCTGGCCTCTTCTCTCTCTCTTTTTCTTTTTTTTTTTTTTTGAGTTGGAGTCTCACTCTGTCACCCAGACTGGAGTGCAGTGGCCGCTCCCCAGACACCACAGGCCTCGACCTGCTGGGCTCCGGCGATCTTCTGCCGTCAGCCTTCCAAGTAGCCAGAATTACAGGCATGCGCTACCATGCCCGGCT
>NW_007250415.1:216344-228012 GCF_000164805.1 Carlito syrichta
CCAAGTTGCCCAGGCGGGTCTCGAACCCACAGGCTCAGGCAATCCACTCACCTCAGTCTCCCAAAGTGTGGGATTACAGGCTGAGGCCGGCTAGCCTTTTCTCTTTTTATGATCACCTTATCTTGAGTAGTTTATTGAATTTTTAGGGGCTTGGCTGAGACCTCTTACAGGTCTGGCATGTGTGCCAGGGGCATGCCAAAGTCTCTCTCCTTTATCCCACACACATGTAGCCCTGATTAGGAATGGAAAGGACTGAGGCTTCCTTAAATTCCTGTAGTGAAAGCTAACCTGTGCCTCAGTTTCCACTTCTGTAAAGTGAATGACAGCTTCCTCTGCCCTGCCTGCCACAGAGCAAGTTGTTGAGAATTTTCAAATGAAAAAATATACTCATTTACTTATTGAGCCCCTGCTATACATTAGGCCTGTTCTAGAAGCTGGGGAATATAGTGGTGACCAAGACAGATAAACAAATCAATACAGAATATAACGTCAGGTAGTTGATACATGCTTATGAAGGAAAATAAAGTAGAATCAAGTGTGGGGACCCGTTTTAAATTGAGCTGTCGGAGATGTAAGAAACGTGTAAGGAGGAGCAACTCATCTTCACCTCCCTCAGTTTCTCCCCTGTGGTCCGTCTGACCCTTTTGTATCTGGCCTTTGGGTCCCACCATGAAAGAGGGACACTGTGGTTGGTTTTTGTTATGTGCAGCCAAATGCAATCCTAATGGGTGTGAATAATTAGACAGACAGGCTGGGGAGAGATGACCAACTTAGCTCAGAAATTCCCTCCTCCATCCCCTTCCTTTGCTCATGGGGAGCCATAAGCAAAGACCACTGAGAGCAGCCCTCTGGGTCAGGCCCAGGCCCGTGCTAGTTTGCTCTCAAACCCATATATTAAGAGCATCAGTGTAATATACCATACTGATCAAGACAAAACCCAGATGATCATCTCAATAGACGCAGAAAAAACATTTGACCAAGTCCAAATGCTCTTATGTTAAAAAATATTCAACAGACCCAAGAGCACACAAGAAATGTCTCCACCTGATCAAGGCCATCTATGAAAATCCCACAGCTACCACCTTACTTTATGGTAAAAGACCAGAAGCTTTCCTTCTAACATCAGGAGGCTGGAGCCAGGGCAACTAGGCAAGACAAAGAAATAAAAGGTGTCCAGATTGTAAAGGAAGAAGTAAACTATCTCTGTTCATAGATGACATGATATTGTATATAAAAATCCTAAGGAATATCCAACAAAATCTGTTAGAACTAATAAATGAGTTCAGCAAGTTTCCAGGATCCAAGATTAATCTATGAAAGTCAGTTATATTTCTACAAATAAAAATGAAATTAAAAACAATTTTGTTGACAATGGCATCAAAAATAATAAAACACTTAAGAATAAAAAAGTACAAGACATTTACTTTGAAAACCACAAGGTATTGTTGACCTAAATAAATAACAGAAGTATCATGTTCATGGGTTGGGAGACCTAGTGTTGTTAAGATGGCAATACTCCCTAAATTGATCTACATATTCAATGCAATCCTTATAGGAGTTCAAGACAGGCCTGGGACAAGACCTCATCTCTACAAAAAAAAAAAAGAAAAGTTGTGGTGGCGCACACCTGGAGTCCCAGTTACTTGGGAGGGTTAGGCAGGAGAATTACCTGAGCCCAGGAGTTTGAGGTGGCACTGTGTGATCATGACACTGTCCCAATACATAAGATAAATAAATAAATAGACAAATATATTTTAGATTCTAGCTTGGGCTAGAGGGATATGGAGAACTTTCTCCAGGCACAGATGGTGTTCAGTGTAGGTCCAGGGAGGATGACTGGAGGCAGAAAGAGGACAGATACTCAGCTTCCCACTAGTGTTGCCAGGGCTGTGGGTTAGAACTAGACCCTTTAGGGCTGGGTGTGGAGGCTCACGCTCGTAATCCCAGCACTTTGGGAGGCTGTGGAGAGAGGATTCCCTGATCCCAGGGATTCGAGACCAGCCTGGGGAACATGGCGAGACCTCGTCTCTACAATACATAATTATAAAAAAATTAGCCCGGTACGGTGGCATGGACCTGTAGTCCCAGCTACTTGGGATGCTGAGGTGGAAGAATTGCCTGAGACCAGGAGGTCGAGGGTGCAGTGAGCTGTGATTGTGCCACTGCCCTCCAGCCTGGGCAACAGAACAAGACTCTCAACAAAAATAATAATAACTAGTCATTTTGGTATTCAAGTGTTCTGCTGAGAGAGAAATGGGGCAAGTCATCGCCATCACATTTTGTTGCCACAACTTTTCTCTCAGGGAGGAGCTGGGCGCTACACTTCAGCCTCACCTCAGATATTAGGAGTGAGTCTGCAAGTCAGCCCAGGCTCTCCTTGGCTGAGCCAGTAATTCTGCATCCAAGTGAACAACAGGCGCTGGCCAGTTAGAGCCAGCAGCTCAGTGGGGCTGAATGTTTTCTTCTCATCGATATTTGATTCTTGCGGATTAACAGATGATGTTTATTTCATCCTTTGTGCCTTTGTGTTCTTTTCAAATTGTCTACAGGGACGAGGTATCTGATGAAGGCAGTATGAGGAAAACCATAATCAGTATGATTCATGCCCGTGCTGCCCTTTGTCTAGGCTTTTCCTTCTCGTTGTCATGTGGCTCGGTCAAGATAAAGAATGTTTGTGAGCTGTATCAGTCAGGGTTCAGTTGGAAGAAACACAAACCACACCAGCATCCAGAAAAGAAGTCGGGGGACTTAGAAAGTCATTGGAAGGGTTGGAGTGGGTTGTAGGTGGGATCCCCAGGAATGAGTCCAATGTCACCAGCATGGTGGCCGCAGGAGGGAGTGCCGGTGTGCTGGAATATTGCACAGCAGACACAGATTCTCCCTGACCTTGCTTGTTCTGGCAGTGGCTAGGTTCATGGGAAAATGTTCCTGTTTCATTTCCTCCCCCCAGACTTGGGCCAGGGCATCTCATTCCTAATTCACATCTTCAACTAGCTGCCGAGGAGTCTGGGGAATGTAATTTCAACTTTCCAGCCTCTGGGAAGGGTCCTCTTGAAGGAGGTCAGGGTGGATGTGGATGAGGCCAACCCACTAGGACCGGTCTCCTTACATCAAGATCTTTTTTATCTATCTATCTATCTATCTATCTATCTATCTATCTATCTATCTATCTATCTATTATAGAGATGTGGGGTACTATTCAGGGTTAGATATATAAACATTAATCACGCAGATACCCTTGTTGACGAGGTATGCCCCTCCCTCCCCTAGCAGTTTCCCTCAACTGCCAATCCCACCCCTACCTTCCCTGACTGTTTTCCACTACTGCCAATCACTTTCTTAGAGCATTATAATTGTTCAAGATCCATTTATAAGTAAGAACATATGGAGCTCAGTTCTTTGTTTCTGTGATAAATCACTGAGTATGATCGACTCCAAATCCATCCAAGTTGCTGCATAGTCCATATATTTGTCTTTCTTTATGGCTGCATAATATTCCATTGTGTATATGTACCACATTTTTTTAATCCAGCCCAGCTTCAATGGGCAACACGGTTGGTTCCATGTTTTTGCTATTGTGAATAGAGCTGCAACAAACATACGTGTGCAGTTATCGTTGTCACAGAATGATTTGAGTTCCTCCGGGTATATTCCCAATAGGGGAATTGCTGGGTCATATGGAAGGTCAATATCTAATTCTTTCAGAAATTGTCATACTGTCTTCCAAAGAGGTTGCACTAGTCTGCATTCCCACCAGCAGTGTAGAAGCATTCCTTTTTCTCCACATCCTTGCCAGCATCTGTCGTTGTTTGTTTTATTAATAATGGCTATTCTTACAGGGGTTAGGTGGTTTGGATTTGGATTTCTCTGTACATCAAGATCTTAACATTTAATTTGGTTTAGTGCTTAACTTGAGATTCTTGGCCGTCCGTTTATTTTTGTCAGTATAAAAATTATATTTGTGGTGCGAAATGATTTTTTTCTGTCTGTGGCGTCTGTCCCTTGACCTCTGAAGTCTTGTCTGTGAATGTGTGTGCTCTTGAAAGCTGGAGAAGTGGTTTCCTGGTGAGCAGTCCTCAAATCTGCTCCCAGAGCTTTGCATTGGGCTGAGAGTGACACAAGCCAACTCCTTTTCTATGTGAGTTGAGAAAGATCTGTGTGTTACAGGAAGAAAGCACTTCCAAGTAATTTATTTATCATCATGAGCACTTCTAGGAGAAAACAATAGAACTGGAAAGTGGAATTTTTTTTTTCCAGTAAAGAATCAGCTGCTCAAGAACAAATCCAGAGGTCAAGAAGCATTTGATTTGTTTTGTTTGAGTCGGGGTCTCCCTCTGTTACCCAGGCTGGAGTGCAGTGGCACGATCCTGGCTTGCTGCAGCTTCAACCTCCTGGGCTCAGGCAATCCTTCTGCCCCAGCCTCCTGAGTAGCTGGAACTACAGGCGTGCACCACCATGCCTGACTAATTTTTTTTATTTTTTGTAGAGATGAGATCTAGTGTGTTGCCCAGGCTGGTCTCAAACTCCTGGGCTCAAGTAATTCTCTTGCCTGGGCCTTCCAAAGTGCTGGAATTATAGGCGTGAGCCCATGTGCCTGGCCTGATTTCATTTTATAAGATACTTTCTATAAATTATTTCAAGGAATTAAAAGCATGGGATATTCTCTTGTCTGTACATATTCTGTATATTATGAGAATTCTACTTACCTCTCAGTGCCCCAAGCGAGGAAGAAAAATTGGACTTGTATGTCTTAAATGTCAGCCATCTTGGGTTTACAAGAGGGAGGGATGTTGCCTTGTTGGAAGGAGGCAGTGTCCTTGCTAGGGACAAGCTGATTTTGGTTCACTTCCTCATCCCTTTCCCCCATCCCTGCCTGCCTAAGTTGGACTGGGAGGCGGTAGCTGCAGGTTTCACTCCAACTTTGGAAGGTTTTAAGGAGAAAGGTTATTGGCTGAAAGCTGAGAAGGCAGTGTGGGTAAAATGCCATTATTCCTAACATCACCTTGTATGGAATATCACCCCTCCTAAGTACTGATGGTCTCTTGGAATTCTGAACCCTTTCCCTCACTAAGTTTAAAACAAAGAAACTATTTGCTGGCTAGTCGTGGTGGCTCACACCTGTAATCCCAGCACTTTGGGAGGCTGAGGCAGGAGGATCAACTGTGGCCAGGAGTTTGAGACCAGCCTGGGCAACATAGTGAGACCTCATCTCTACAAAAAATGAGCTGGGCACGTTGATGCACACCTGCACTCCCATGATATGGGAACCTGAGGCGGGAGGATTACTTGGGCCCAGGAGTTTGAGGCTGCAGTAAGCCATAATCTAGCCACTGCACTCCAGCCTGGGTGACAGAGTGAAACCCTATCTCATAAAAATAATAAATAAATAAATAAATAATTTGGGAATTGGAAGGGAGATGGGAGACTCCTCTACTCTGTGACCGAAACCTCCCTTAAGACAATGTGTTACATCACACTCCCAATGGTGGCATCCAGAATGTTAAGTCAGGCCCGCCGAGGATGTGGGTGTCTTGGTGTGTGATCCAGTGCCATGAGAAAGATGCAAAGAATTTTACAGAAGTTAGATTAGAAAACATAGTTAGCTGGGCTTGGTGGCTCAGTCTGTAATCCCACGCTTTAGGAGGCTGAGGTGAGTGAATTGCCTGAGCCCGCGGGTTCAAGACCTGCCTGGGCAACTTGGCGAGACCTCATCTACAATAAATCAAAAAAAAAAATTAGCCGGGCGTGGTAGCGCGTGCCTGTAGTTCCAGTTACTCAGAAGGCTGAGGCGGAAGGATTGCTGGAGTCCAGTAGGTCGAGGCTGCAGTGGCCGGGAGCGGCCACTGGACTCCAGTGTGGGTGACGGAGTGAGACTCCAACTCAAAAAAAAAAAAAAAAAGAAAACATAGTTTATTTATAAAGCAAATGAGAGAGAGAGAGAGAAGAGGAGATTCACCTCCCCAAGGTAGGGGAGGAGGCCAAAGCCAGGAAACACGGCCAGGCCATGGCTCAAAGAGCACATGGTCACATCATAGCTTAGCAAGGCAATGGCAGCTGGTTACTCGTGGTTGAGTCCTTTTAATCCTTCCCTTTGATGGGGGAAGGTCATTAGGGTGATTGGATGGTGGTCTGCTCCATGTCATCACAAAGGGGCAGGAAAGCGCAGGTCCTGACATCAGATGATGGACAGCAGTCAGATGGGTGAGTTAGTCACATGATTGCTGCCATGGTAGTGAGGTCTGTGTCATGAAGGTCACAAAGGGCTGATTAGGTTAACTTAGGACTTATGGGTAGAGGCAAATACTTGAAATAGAAAAGCTAATTAGTACAAAACAAGCTGGGGAGGGGGTCATAAAACAAATTATCAACAGCTACCTCTGAGAAACTGGTTCTGTCCTTGGCTAGAGATTAGAGGGTAAGTTAAATGAACTGCTAGAAAAACATGAGGTTTAGGCCATGTTAAAATGGCTGCTCAATGGGTATATTAAATCCATATGATGTTCTTTCACTATGTTTACTAGGGAACTCCCACCACCACCAGAACAAAAAAAAAAAAGGGAAAAAAAAAAAAGTGAAAAAAAAAAAAAGTGAGCCGTGGAGCAGTACATATTGAGTGCTCCCATTTGTACAAAAAATAAAAAATAATACATGATGCTGTGTGCATAGAAAAAGGATCCTAGAAGACTTGTTCAAAGCAGTGACTGGCTCTGAGGTGTGGGGTGTTGTGTGAGTCTCTGGGGTTATAAATCATACCCAGGCAGGTGTTATTGTTGCAGTAAAACATCAGTACCGTTCCCAGCAAAGCTGCCCTAACACGCTGTCTGCCTGTTAACAGGTTCTTGTTTTGATAAGACCTTCAGAATCTGGCCTGGACAGCTCATCTTCTGGTCTGTGGGCATTCTTATCAGTTGAGAGGACAGTCACCTGTTAAGGCAGAGACCTGCCCCTTCCTTGAAACACAGCTCCTTTCAGCCAGGGCCTAGTGCCTGAGATCTCACCATCTGACCACATTTCCAGGGAATTGCAGTTTCGCTCAGAAGGGCCCGGCCCTCAGGTTTCACCTTGTGGGCAACCTCTCCTGGCGGAAATCTTGTCTTATCCTGAACGTAAAGGCAAGACCAGAGATGACTAAGAATGAGGGTCACTAAGGGCAGGAAGAGGGGCAAGTGAGTGCTTGAGGGATCAGCCTGGCTTCTGTTTCCATGGTTTTTAATGTTTTACTTTGAGATTTATTATTTCCCATTTTATGCCATCTTATTAGCTTATTTTTTGAGAGCCACGAAAGGAACACTTGGAAAGCAACAGGATGGAAGATCTTCAGGCCCTGCTATCTGCCTGGCACCCACACTTTCTTGCAGGACAGTCAGGAAGATCACAGTGAGTGCTTCTCCAGCAAAAAGGAGGACATTCTGGTGGGTTCCTGACTCAGGAGACAGGCAACTGAAGCGCGAGTCCTATTGGAGTTAGTCGGGTGGGGACAGCTTTGCTGGGAGCGGTACTGATGTTTTACTGCAATAATAACACCTGCCTGTGTATGATTTATAACACCAGAGACGCACACAACACCTCACACCTCAGAGCTAGCCACTGCTTTGACCTGGAGACCCAGTCTGCTGAGTGGCTGAGGGTGAAAAAGAGTGTGTTTTTCTGCGGCTGCTGTAACAAATTGCCACCAACTTGGGGACAATAGAAATGTATTCTCTCACAGGAGGTCAGAGGTCCAAAATCAAGATGTTGGCTGAGGTTGGCTCCTTGTGGAAGCTCTGAGGAAGAAGACTCCCTGCTGTGACTTTCTCCTGGCTTCTGGGGATTGCTGGCAGTCCTCAGCATTCCTTGGTTTGTGAATGCATCACTCCAGTCTGTGTAGCCTTCTTCCTTCCGTGTGTCTCTGTGGACCTCAAATCTTCTTTCTTTTATAAGAACACCCATCAGGCCTGGCGTGGTGGCTCACCTATAATCCTAGCGCTTTGGGAGGCCAAGGTGGGAGGATTGCCTGAGCCCAGGAACTTGAGATCAGCCTAGGCAGTGAGCCTAGTGAGACCTCATCTTTACAAAAAATAAAAAAAAAATTAGCCGGGTGTGGTGGTGCATGTCTGCAGTCCCTGTTATTCGGGAGGCTGAGGTGGAAGGATTGCCTGAGCCCAGGAGGTCGAGGCTGCGGTGAGCCATGAGTGTGCCACAGCACTCCAGTGACAGAGTAAGACTCCAACTCAAAAAAAAAGAGAGAGAGAGAGAGAATATCTGTTGTTGGATTTAAGGCCCACTCCAAATCCACAACGATCTCATTGTGAGAGCCTTAGCTTAATTACATCTGCAAAGACCCTTTTTCCAAATAAGGTCACATTCACAGGTTCTGGTTGTTAGGACTTGGACATATCCTTTTGGGGGTCATTATTAGCCCACGACAGAGAAGGACCCAACACAACTGAGGACAGCTGCTACTTTCCTTCCCTTCAAGCTACTGCAATAATTAGTCATGACGTTGTGGAGTGACGGTGACTTAATCAATTGCATAGCTTCATATCTGTAAAAGAGGTCCAAATCCAGGGGCTAAGATGGCATCTTTTCAATCAATTCAGGCCTGACTGGGCTGGGGCAGGGAGTGTAATGGGGCCCATTTGCAGAAAAAACTGAAGTGCTCAATGGAAGGAGAAATAGATGGGCGTTTGGGGCAGGTGGTTAACCCATCCTTGGACATTCCCTCCTCCTCTCTGCTTTCAGTCACTCTCAGGCCTGTGCTGGTGGGGAAATCCCCCACACTCCCCAAGTGGTAGGGCTTGCATCACATTTGTTCAAGGTCCAGAGAACTGGAGTCATGACTTGGCATTCCTTTTGTGACAGAGAGGAACCAGCTGTGAAGCTGGAATTGCTCTGTGAGACAGAGACGACCCAGTGTTTGGAGCCCAGTGTAAACAGGAGGGAGCTTTCCATAGGTACCCGGAAGTTGTCACCATGGGAGAGATTCCAAGAATCTTCCCCTCATACTCCCTTTGACAAACAGGGCCTGTTTCTATAATTCACCTGGTGGGGGACCATGCAAGAGACACACTGTTAACTGACTTGCAAAAACCGTGTTTATAAATAATACACGGCGACTGTGAAAAACTTGGAACATTTGGCAAAGAATAAAAAGGTAAAAATCACCTGTAATTTTATTCCAAATGAAAGCCATTTAAAATACTTAGGTGATTATATTTCCACTAAAAACAAATGTGCGTGTGTTTTCATATCATTTGGATTATTCTGCAGATGTACTTTTATATCTGATGTTTCCATTTAACATCGTGTCAGAGCACATATCCATGGACATAAATTGTGTGTGTGAGGTGCGGTTATCATTAATAGTGAAGCTAAACATTTATTATGCATTTATTTATTTTTATTTTTATCGTTTTGAGTCGGAGTCTTACTCTGTCACCCAGGCTGGAGGGCAGGTGCACAATCACGGCCACTGCAGTCTTGACCTGCTGTGCTTCCACCTCAGCCTTCCACCTCAGCCTTCCAAGTGGCAGGAACTATAGGTGCTTACCACCGTGCCTGGCTAATTTTAAAATTTATTTTAGAGATGAGGTCTCTCCAAGTTACCCAGACTGGTCTCGAACCCCTGGGCTCAGGCAGTCCTCTCACTTTGGCTTTCCAAAGAGCTGGGATTACAGGCGTGAGTCACTGCACCTGGCTTTCTTATGTGTTTATTATTTTCAAAATTTGCATTCATTTTTGTATTTTATTTTGTAGTGACAGGTCTCACGATGTTTCCCTGACTGACCTTGAACTCCTGGGCTCAAGCAATCCTCCCGCCTTGATCTCTCAAAGTACTGGTGTGAGCCACCATGCCGGTCAAATATTTATTTATTTTTGAGTTCTTTATAAAATAAAAAGAGTAACCCTTTGCCTGTATCATGTATTGCAAATCATTTTTCCTAGTCTAGTTTTGTTTCCTTGTATAGTGTTTTTGCCATGTACAAGTTTATAATCTTGACTTTAGCCAAGTCTATCATTTTTTTCTATATGTGATTCCTCTCATTATTGTTTTTATTCTTAGAAAGTCCTTCATTTAAATTTAGTTATTTACCTACTTTTTAAAGTTTTTAAAGATGGTATTAATTTGGCATGCATTGCTTCAGTCTATCTGGATTTTTTTTTTTTTTTTTTGAGACAGAGTCTCGCTCTATTACCCAGGCTAGGGTTTAGTAGTGCAACCATAGCTCACTGTAGCCTTGAAGTCCTGGGCTTAAATGAAACCTCCTGCCTCAGCCTCCTGAATAGCTGGAACTACAGGCGTGTGCCACCATGCTTGGCTAATATTTTTATTTTTTTTGTAGAGATGGGAGTAATACTATGTTGTCCAGGCTGGTCTCAAACTCCTGGCCTCAAGCGATCCTCCTGATTCAGCCTCCTAGAGTGCTGGATTACAGGTGTGAGCCACTGAACTTGGCCCTGGAAATTATTTTTTTGGACTGTATACATAGTGTGGATCTAAACGGATCCTCCCTTGCCCTCCAGTCAATTTCTCCAACACCATTTGCAGCATAATCTACCTCTTTTACTGGTTTGTGAGTTTCTTTCTCATACATGAAATTCTTGTATTAGTTGAAATGGTTTCAGAGCTATCTATTTTTTTCCCATTGATTTGCCTATTTATTATTGTCAATACAGCCTTTTTACTTCCTTAGTTTTGCAATACATTTAATACTTAGCAGAAGAAGTGTCTCCTCATCCCAATGATTTTTTCCCAAATATTTTATAGTAATCATGCTTGCTACTTTTCCAGGTGAAATATAGCTGGGGAAATTTTGTAAATTTCTAAATTTACATTGTGTTCAATTCTTCTAGAATTTCAACTGAAAGTGTAGAGAGCTATGAATTAATCAGGGAGGAACTGAAATTTTTTTCATGAACTTTTCATTCAAGAATACAGATTTTAAAATATTTACTTAAATCTTCTATGTCTGTTATAGATCTCACACATTTATTTTTGTATTAGGTGTGCTTTTAAATTGCTATTATGGTTGCACTATTTTCTGCCATCACACCTTCTAACTAGTTATAAATGGAAACATTTGCTGTTTTGGTGTATATTTATTTTGCAGATAGGCTCTTTTGTGTTATTAGTTTTTTTTTTTTTGAGTTGAAATCTCACTCTGTCACCCAGACTGGAGTGCAGTGGCACACTCCCGGTCACTGCAGCCTCGACATGTGGGGCTCCGGCGATCCTTCTGCCTCAGCCTTCCAAGTAGCTGGAACTACAGGCGCGTGCTACCACACCCGGCTAATTTTTGATTTATTGTAGAGATGAGATCTCACCAAGTTGCCTGGGTGGGTCTCGAACCCGCGGGCTCAGGCAATCCACTCACCTCGGTCTCCCAAAGCACTGGGATTACAGGCTGAGCCACTGAGCCTGGCCATGTTATGTTATTAATTCTAAAAGTTTCAGTTGATTCCAGTTTTCTGGGTGTGCGGTGATATTTTTGTGAGTGGTAATGATTTTGCCTTTATCTCTATTTCTACCTCTATTTATCTATTGGTCTTCTTTTTTTTTTTTTTTTGAGTTGGAGTCTCACTCTGTTGCCCAGACTGGAGTGCAGTGGCTGCTCCCGGCCACCGCAGCCTCGACCTGCTGGGCTCCGGCGATCCTTCCGCCTCAGCCTTCCGAGTAGGAATTACAGGC
>NW_007250415.1:228102-243917 GCF_000164805.1 Carlito syrichta
TTTTGAGTGGGAATCTCACTCCGTCACCCAGGCTGGAGTGCAGTGGCATGCTGATGGCCACTGCAGCCTCAACCTGCTGGGCTCAGGTGATCCTTCCAACTCAGCCTTCCAAGTAGCTGGAACTACAGGTATGCACAACCATGCCCTGTTAATTTTTTGATTTATTATAAAGATGAGGTCTCAAACTCATGGGCTCAGGCAATCAATCCTCTCGCCTTGGGCTCCCAAAGTGCTGGGATTACAGACTGATCCACTGCGGCCACCTTCTTAACACATTTTTAAGTGCACAGTACAGTCTTGTTAGGGATAAATACAACGTTGTACCACAGGTTTCTAGAGCTTACTCTTATCTTGCATAGCCGAAACTTTATGCCTTTTGAATTGCAGTGCCTCGTGTTCCTCTCTCTCCAGCCCCTGCAGCCACCATGGTGCCTTCTGCTTCTATGACCTTGACTATTTTAGATATCTCATGTAAATGGAATCATTATGTATTTGTCCTTGTCTGACTGGCTTATTTCGTTTAGTTCTCACGGTTTCTCCATACTGTTAGACATAGTAGGATTTCCTTCTTTTTCATGGCTGAGTAATATTTCATTGTATATATGCAAGACATTTTCTTTATTTATCCATCAATGAACATTTAGATTGTTTCCACATCTTGGCTATTGTGAATTATGCTGCAATAAACATGAGGGTGTGGTTTCGTCTTTGAGATCCTCATTTCAATTGTCAGATAAATACCCAGACACAGGACTGCTAAGTCATGTGGTAATTCTATTTTTAATCTTTTGAGGAACTTTCATATTGTTTGTCATCTGGCTGCACCATTTTACATTTCCAGCTACCTATCTACTTTTTATTATATGCACCTTTTATTTCTATCTCATGTCTTATTGTATTGGTCAGAAATTTCAAAAACAATGTTAACCTGTCATGAGATAATTGGCTTTCTCTTTCATTCCTGTATTCAGTTGGAATACCTCTGGTAGTTCCCTATTGTGTATGATGTTTGCAAATGTAAACGATTTATTGTTTTCTTGTTTGCTTTTGTTTTGTGTGCTTGTTTTTGATTTTTTTTCAGACCCGTCACTGTGGTTCATGGTACAACATCACTGGCCCATGCAAGGCCCCTCTTGTATGTATCATTATATGTTTATCCTGTATCTTCCTCTTCCAAAGTAATCCTTCATAGGTGTTTAATATGTATCTTTTTGCATGGGTCCTTACAAACTGGGCTTTAGTTTTAGTTTATATAAATGTTACTGGGGAAATGTCATCTGTTTCCTACTGTTTTTCACTGCCTTTTTAGGATACTTCCACACTGCTATATGTTCATACAACTGGATGCCTCTAATGTGTGCATACTTCTCCAGGGGGTATATCCACTACATTTTATCTGTCTTATTCCCAGGATCTTTCAACGCCCTTCTACCACAAATAATATTGCCATGGATACCCTTGTACAAGTGCCCTTCAAGAGTTGTATAAGAATTTCTTTGGAATATATTTGCGGGACTGGAATTGCTGGATCCTGGGAATACATAGCCCAACTTTGACTAATAGTGCCTGACTGTCTTCTAGAATGGCTGCATCAGTCTACATGCCCTCCCCCACAACAGTCTACGCAAGTTCCTATGTCCCCACGGATGTCCTGACCAACACATCATAGTAACACATGAAACCTGTTCTTTTTGGTTAAACAACAACAACAACAAAAACAAACAAACAAACAAAAAACTAGTTTTACAGGAGTTCCACTTTAATTCCTACTCCCTGGGAGCAAACAGTCTCAATTTGTTTTCAGTGGTTACTTTCATTAATCTAAATAATGTTTTGAATATTCTTTAAGATAAATCATTCTTATGGAGAATAAATATCCTTCTATGTCTAGGAAAATTTTCAACAGGATAGTGTCTAGAAATTGCCAAATATTTTTGTTTGAGCTTATTGATGTGGTTCCCTGATAGTAACAGTTTCTTAACCTTAAATGAATCTTAATCTTTGATTTTCTAAGGTATACAGTTTTCTGGGTTGTGGTGGCTAAGAGTCATTTAATGCACTTTCGAGTTTAATTTACTTCTTGATCTTAAGAAATACTATGCATGACTGCTTTAAGTGAGTCTGTTATATCCCTGAGAATGACCCGGAAAGCTCAAAGCATGGGAGTCTCAGTATTAATCAGGGTCAGCAAACCATAGTCCCTAATCTGTTTTTGTTTGTCCTGAGAGCCTATAAGAATGGTTTTCATATCTTTAGATAATTGGGAAAAAAATTTTAAGGAATAATATTTTCTGACATGTGAAATATATATGAAATACAAAATTTCAGGGCCCATCAGTAAAGTTTTATTGGAACACAACCATGCTCATTTGGTTAAGAATTACCTATGGCTGCTTTCTCCCTCAACCATAGAGTGAAATGTTTGCGACAGAGATCATACGGCCCACAAAGCTGAAAATATTTGCTATCTGTCTCATTGCAGAAGAGCTTTGCCAACCCCTGGTATAAATGATTAAAGTTTATACGGGTGACGGACAAGCTGTCTTCGTCTCCATGGACATTGACTGTCCTGCTAGGGAGACAGTCACAGCACTGGGTGACACGTGTTAAGATGGACCTGCACAGGGGGCTGAGGCCTCTGAGTCACACTGGGGAGATTAGGAAAGGCTTCCCAGAGGCAGGGATGTCTAAGCTCAGACCCCAGTCCCACAGGTGAGACCTCATTGTGGCCTCCACTAGAGCTAATATCACCATCACCCAAGTACTACCAGTGCTCCATGCTAAGTACTCATGTGTGTCACCTCACTCAAGCTCCCAGCAGTCCTGCACAGTTGATATTATTTATCACAGGTGTAGCATGGAAAACTGAGCTTTGAAAGAGCAGTGGAGTGTCTTGATTAATGCTTTGAGGATCGACTGGCAGGTGTTTAGTTTGGTTTGGTTGGATTTTTAAAGCCAGGTGCCTTCTTTACTGATACAGAGTGAGTGAGTGAGAAGGGGCTGGCCAGATAAAGAGGGGTAGAGGGGTTGGAGGTGGCAGGGAGAATGTTCTGGACAGGTAGAACAGCATGTTATATCAATGGCTTGAGGGACTGGGGCCTGTTGTAGAAACTGGAAGATGTTTGCATTATCATTTGCATCATAGACTTATTTGTAGTTAGACAAGTTAATTTGCATATGGATAGATAATTGCCTATTTGGGCTCTCAGCAAGGAAGGGGGAAGATCAAACCATTTTTTTATTTTTTGAGTTGGAGTCTCACTCTGTCACCTGCTGGGCTCAGGTGATCCTTCCGCCTCAGCCTTCCGAGTATCTGGAACTGCAGGCATGTGCCACCATGGCTGGCTAATCTTTTGATTTATTGTAGAGATGAGGTCTCACCAAATTGCCTAGGCTGGTCTCAAACCCCTGGGCTCAGGCAGTCCTCTTGCCTTGGCCTCCCAAAGTGTTGGGATTACTGGCATGAGCCACCGTGCCTGGCTAAATCATTGATTGATTCATTCATTTAGTCTTTCAGTGGCATTGACTGGGCACCTCCTAAGTGCTGACCACATGGCCAAGTTCCGAGGGTACAGAGGAAAACATGAAGTTCCCTGTCCTGGAGGTTCTCCTGGTCTAGTGAAGAAAGCAGATAAAAAATAATTTCTGCAAGTATGAGAAGTGTCTGTTCTGCCACGTTGGGGAGGGCCAACTCCATTTCTAGCCCTCTCACCCGTTGCCACCTAGTCATTTCCTGGCTCCTTGCAGCTAGGGCTGGGTAATGAGAAATGGGAGAGATCTGCTGGGAAGTGTCTGGAAAAACTCTTCAGATTGAGGATAGAGCCACAAATGACACCATCACTTTCACCCTCTTGCCTGCCTTTGAATGGGATTGTAATGGTGGCACTGTGGGATCTGTGGCAGCCATCTTATGATCATGAGGTGATGAGCATCAGGACAAAACTGGTCCTTGTTGACATCCCTGAGCTCTAAACCTGGAACTATCTACACTCAGGGATCCTAGTTATATGAGATCATTACATACTGTTATTGCCTACGCTGGTAGTTCTCAGCTGGGGGTAATGTTGTCCTCCAGGGGACATTTGGCAAGTTTTTGTTTTCACTCCTGGGAGGCCATAGGCTGGAGGCATTTCTGGTTTTCACCACAGAGAGAGGTAGTACTATCATCTAGTGAGCAGAGGCCAGGGTTGCTGCTGAACATTCTACAATACACAGGGCACCCTCCTCTGCACCCCCCGCAAATAATTACCCAGTCCAAAATGTCCACAGTGCCGGGGCTGAGAAACCCTGGTTAAAGCCAGGTGCCTTCTTTACTGATACAGAGTGAGTGAGCTTGGTCAGAGCCTCATGGGGGAGAGCAGACCAGTGTCCACCTCAGGGCCCAGCAGAAGAATTTGAGGAACTATTCTGTGGGTGTCACCCATGCAGCACTGTTAGGCTTGGGGCGAGTTCTGCAGACCCCAGTCCCACAGGTGAGACCTCAATGTGGCCTCCACTAGAGCTAATGTCACCATCACCCAAGTACTACCAGTGCTCCATGTGCGTCACCTCACTCAAGTTCCCAGCAGTCCTGCACAGTTAATATTATTTATCACAGGTATAGCATGGAAAACTGAGCTTTGAAAGAGCAGTGGAGTGTCTTGATAAATGCTTTGAGGATTGACTGGCAGGTGTTTGGTTTGGTTTGGTTGGATTTTTAGAGGCAGGGTCTCACTATGTAGCTCAGGCAGGATTCGAATTCCTGGACTCAAGAGATCCTCCCACCTCAGCCTCTCAAATAGCTGGGACTATAAGCAGGAACCACTGTCCCCGGCTGACTGGCAAGTTTTTAATCTGCCATTTACTAGCAGTATCTTTATGCATTTTATTTTATCTTTTGAGCCTCAATTTCCTGATCTGTAAAATAACAATATACTCTTTTTTTTTTTTTTTGAGTTGGAGTCTCACTCAGTCGCCCAGGCTGGAGTGCAGTGGCATGCTCACGGCCACCGCACCCTCAACCTGCTGGGCTCAGACGATCCTTCTGCCTCAGCCTTCCAAGTAGCCAGAACTACAGGTGCATGCTATCACGCCCGGGTAATTTTTAAAAACCTTTTATTGTAGAGACGAGGTCTCACCAAGTTGCCCAGGTTGGTCTGGAACCCCTGGGTGCGGGCAATCCTCTCGCCTCGGTCTCCCAAAGTGCTGCAATTACAGGCTTGAGCCACCATGCCCGGCACAATATATTCTTTATAAACATTACTGTGGGGGTAAAAATAATGTATGTAGATTCTCTTAGTCTGAACTATAATAACCCTTTATGAATGGCTGTTGTTAAGACTATTCCAGTGCGCCCCCTGGGGAAAAGCATCTGGAGCTGCAGTGTAGCTCTGTCCAATGTCAAAACCACAGCTCCTTCACTCCACCAGGTCGGTCCCCTCAGGTGCCCACTTGCAGCAGGGACCTGTGAACAACCCAGGCAGGGGAGATTCTAGGAGTCACTGGAAGCCACTGGAAAAGTCATGAGGCCGGGAACCTGGAGGAGGGTTGAGAGTCATCGAGCACTTCATGCATAAGACCTGATTCAGTCATTTTGTAGAGCGACTGAAAGAATATTCTGAGACTACTTCCAGGCTGGGGACTTTGGTCCTCAGTCCTCACAGGGCTTGAGAAAGGGTGAGATCATAGTCTTCCGGGAACCTCTCACTGGGAGGAGGGAGGAAGACTCCAGGAAGGCGGGTAGGTCGGAGGCTGGGCCCCTAATGGGCAGTTCCCGCAGAGGGTGTGGCCCTACGATGGGGCATGAGTTGACCAGCTTGCCCTTTGCTCTGGGAGTCACCAAAAACTGGAGCCTCATTTCTATCAGTAAATTATTTTGCCAGTATCTGAGGGCAGATTTCTTGGAAGCAGGGCTCATACTTGGAGAGGTCTGAGTGACCCTTGCAACAACTCTTCTTTTCTTTTCTTTTCTTTTTTTTTTTTTTTTTTGAGTTGGAGTCTTACTCTGTTGCCTAGACTGGAGTGCAGTGGCCGCTCCCGGCCACCGCAGCCTCGCCTGCTGGGCTCCAGCAATTCTTCCGCCTCTGCCTTCCAAGTAGCTGGAACTACAGGCGCGCGCTACTATGCCTGGCTAATTTTTGATTTATTGTAGAGATGAGGTCTTGCCAAGTTGCCCAGGTGGGTCTTGAACCTGTGGGCTCAAGCAATTCACTCACCTCAGCCTCCCAAAGGCATGGGATTACAGGCTGAGCCACCGAGCCCGGCTCTTCTTTTCTTTTCTTTTTTGTGAAAATAGGATTTATTAAGAGGACAAAAAAGCTCCCACAGTGGGAGGGGACCCGAGGGGATTGCCACTCTTCTTTTCTTGGATTTGCTGCTCAAAACCGCCACACCCAGCACTCCTGAGACGAGACCCTCTCTTGCACCCACTCTTCTCTGTTTGATACCTTCACTTTTACTCAAGACCAAGTTTATCTTTGGTGTCCCTGTGTTGCATAGCCGGGCCACACAAGAGGGTAAATAGTCTTTCTCAACAAGTATACAGACTCTCAGGGGAAAACATTCTCTCCATTTTGCAACTATGCCACTGTTTATTTATCTGTTTTTCTGTTCATGGGCCTTTGAGTAGTTTCACACGTTTGAGTTTTGGGCTGTTATAAATAGTGCTGATATAAACATGCTTATAAAAGCCGTTTGCAGGGAACACGTGCATGAATTTTTGTTGTGTCTGGGTCTAGGGGTGGAATTGCTGGATCATGGGGTGCATACTCCCATCCAACTCTTCAGAG
Organism: Carlito syrichta; assembly: GCF_000164805.1. Lineage (NCBI taxonomy): Eukaryota > Metazoa > Chordata > Mammalia > Primates > Tarsiidae > Carlito > Carlito syrichta. The sequence goes on from NW_007250415.1 coordinate 234,870, forward strand.
TAGTTTACCATTCTCCACTGCTACCAGCAGTGAATGAATGTTCTGGTTGCTCCCACCCTCTCTGACTCTTGGCATTGTCAGTCTGAGAATGAAAATGCCAGCGACACACAGCAGTGTGGCTGAGTCTCATAGACAGGACGTAGAGTGAGAAAAACCAGATGTAAAGAAAACATGCCTTCTGACTGCCATTTATATGAAACTCCAAAATAGACAAAAGTAATCTAAGCTTGCTAGAAGTCAGGATAGTGGTTGTCATGGGAGACAGAGACAAGGGGCTTCTGGGTGCAAAGAATGTTCTGTTTCTTTTCTTTTTTGGTAAGAGTTGGAGTCCTGCTCGGTTGCCCAGACTGGAGTGCAGTGGCTCAATCATAGCTCACTGCAGTCTCGACCTCCCAGGCTCAAGGGATCCTCCTGCCTCAGCCTCCTCCGTAGCTAGTGCTACAGTTGTGTGCCAACGCATCTGACTATTGTTTTTTGCTTTTTGTAGAGACAGGGGTCTTACTATGTTGTCCAGGCTGGCTCTGAGCTCTTGGCCTCAAGCAATTATCTTGCCTTGGCCTCCCACAGTGCTGGGATTATAGGTATGAGTCATCGCTGCTCTGTTTCTTAATCTGTGTGCTGATCACACAGGATTATTCCCTTTGTGAAAATTCATCAAGTTGTAGACTTATGATCTGTGCACTTTTCTATATGTTTCACTTACAAAATTTCAAAAAACATTCTGTCTCCCTTTTTTTTTCCCTCTGCCATCTTCCCTCACAACACATGGTTGGGAACTGTCCCCGTCAGAGTCCCCTTCATGGCCACGCGACCTGGACAGTTGCAGGGGACCTGCACTCAGAAGGGCTGGCCCTTGGTTTAATGCACTGCTGCCTGTCTTGACATTCTTAATGCTTTTGAACAAGGGATCCTCTGTTTTCCTGTTTGCCCGGCCCTCACACATCACGTAGCCACCTCTGACCTCAGGACAGGCAGCTGCTAGAGTCTGACCCCAGATCCCCAGCCCAGGACATGGTCTGTGGCAGGCACAGAGGACAAGGCCAGGTTGCCCCTCTGGACCCCGGTAGAGAAGGTGCAGGATGTCCGCAGTGGCCCATGATGGTCCTCCTTCCTGTGAGAACCTAGGAGTATAGGTACCTGCAGACAGGATTGCCTGGTCATAGGGAAGTGTTTACACAAGGTTCCATGGGGCCTTCTGTCTCTACCCTTCCACTTGCTTTGTGTGTGATAAAATATACGTGGTATAAAATAGACTATTTAATACAGGCACAATAATTCACGCCTATGATTCCAGCACTTTGGGAGGCTGAGGTAGGAGGAATGCTTGAGTCCAGGAGTTCGAGACCAGCCTGGGCAACATAGCAAGACACTCATCTCTAAAAATAAATAGACACAAATGGACTATTTTAACCATTTTTAAGTGTATAGTCCAGTGGCATTAAGTACATTTATACTGTTGTACAACTACTATCTCCACTGTTCAACCGTCCTCAGAACTTTTTCACCCTCCAGCTAAAACTCTTGCATGTATTCAATAATAACTTCTTGTTCCCTTCCTTATTCCCTGCTTGTATGATTTTCTCTGGGTGTTTCTCTCTTCCCAACTACTCTGTGGACTCCACAGGGGCCAGTTCAATTCACCTCTACATAAGAAGGAACATGTACAGCACACAAAGGACCTGGAAAACATGGTTTAAAAAATACAGCTTCATTAAATAAATGAAAAATATAAGAAGTAGATATTCAGTACAGCTGGAATCTATGCTCTCTAGTAGAATTTTTTTTTTAACTGAAAAATTTTTAAAAAGGTGGGCATGATGACTCACGCCTGTAATCCCAGCATTTTGGAAGGCTGAGGTGGGAGGATTGCTTCAGGCAGGGGTTGGAGACTAGCCTGAGCCAGGAGTTCAAGACCAGCCTGGGCAACATAGTGAGACCTCATCTCTACGCAAATTTTAAAAACTTAGCTGGGCCTGTCTCGGCTACTACTCGGGAGGCAGAAGTGAAAGAATCGCCTGAGCCCAGGAATCATGGTGAACCATGATCGTGCCACTGCACTCCAGCCTGAGTGATGGAGTGAGACCTCAACACATCAAAAAAATAAAGAAAATAAAGAAAAATATGTCATTTTTTTTAGCCCTTTATTGAAGTCTGAGTCACCTCTGGGCTAATAAATTCTCTAAATTCAGTGCTAAGACAGTGTCTAGCCCATAGCTGCATCATACCTGGATCCAGGTGGATCATACTACATCACAGTTAGATCATATCTAATCTAGCACAGACCTGTCTGTTGGTGTAATGAACAAAGCATTACTCTCTCTGCTACCCAAAATCAACTATCGGCCTGTTACTGAGCACTTCCCAAGTGTCAGGCACTGCTAATTTGCAGAAAGAACTTAGAAAAGTGTCTGGCACTCAGTGTATCTTCTTCTTTTTGTTATGCTCATTTTCACATTTGGCCCTACAACCACCCTCTGAGGTGACTACCTGTTTTGCTAGGGAGAAACAAGCTCAGAGACATCATGTCACCTATTGAGGTCACACTGCAGGCAGGTAACTCCAGGTGGAATGACTCCCAAACTCAGTACTTCCATGTTTATTTCGCCATGCCTCCCTCTGCTAACATCCTAAAGTAGGAATTCTAACATGTTTTTGCTTTCATTTAAATAAAACTAGTTTGTCTTTTCTGATTATAAACATGTATATAGCCTCTATTTTTAAAAATCAGGCACTCTAGAGGGTAGAAATCTGATTTAAGACTTCTTGGAATGTCCTTCCAAGATCCAAGGCGCCTGTGCCCAGGGATAGCAAGATCTGGAAAACATGGCCCGTGGCAGCTCTTCCTTCCTGGTCTTGTCTCCAGGTCAAGGAGTGTATGTATTCCATCGCTGACTTTTCCTTCTAGAACTTTCCCCGCAGCTGATCTTCAGAGAGAAATGAGGAGGGTGTGGCAGTGAGGAAGTTACTGCTACCTCTTCCCTTAACCTGTGTTTCCCACAAAGGCTTGTTTTCAGTTTCACAGACTGGCCTTCCCCCAGCCCGGCTTGCTGTTGTTTTCCCAGCGTTGATCTCTTATTGGGTTTGGGTGCAATAAGGAAGTTGTCGAGTGAAACTGTTTCTTACCAGGGTAACTGAGCTAAGCCTCCTATGGGTGGAGGAGAAGGAAGCAGCCCTGGCATGGGCAGTCACAGGTGGAGACAGGTGGGCCGGCCCTCGGGTCTGGGGATTGGCTGCCCATGAGCTCAGCTCCTGGGAGATACGATATATATAGGACCCAAGTGTCTTCTGAGATGCTCTGAAAATCGCCAGCATTAAATGGTGGCTTCTTCTCCCTGGGAGAGCTGGGACTGACCTCTCCTCCAACACAACGTCCAGCCAACAGAGCCTAACGCAGAGTGTCCTGGTCTGGAGATCCCAGCCCAGGGTGTCTGGACAGAAGCGACTTCCGTGGTCTAAGGTTGGTTGAACTGTGCCTTCTCCTTTGGGGACTAGAGCAGTGTATAGGCATGTCAACTGGGTGTCACTCAAAGAGTTTTAAACTAGCTTGGACTTAAAAGTCCTGGACCCAAGTCCCAGCCCTGCTTATTAGCTGTCCTTCTGAGCAAGGAACTTTACTTCCTTGGGTCTCAGTTTCCACATCTGTAGAATGGGGGAAGCCCTACGTACCTCATCCGCTAGTTTCCCGACAAGATGTTGCAGAGGTTGAATTGCAGACTTTACGGGATGGAACACAGTAAACGGAACCTCCGGGCAAAGGGGAGTGCTATTCCCTATGGTTGAATTAAGGTTCTATGATTGTTAAAGCTTTGGGAAGTTAGTCCAAGGGCCAGGAGATCCTACGAAAATAACTCTGAGCCGGGCTCGGTGGCTCAGCCTGTAATCCTGTGCCTTTGGGAGGCTGAGGTGAGTGGATTGCCTGAACCCGCGGGTTCGAGACCTGCCTGGGCAACTTGGCGAGACCTCATCTCTACAATAAATCAAAAAATTAGCTGGGCATGGTACCGCGCACCTGTAGTTCCAGCTACTTGGAAGGCTGAGGTGGAAGGATCGCTGGAGCCCAGCAGGTTGAGGCTGCGGTGGCTCTGAGCATGCCACTGCCCTCCAGTCTGGGTGACAGAGTGAGACTCCAACTCAAAAAAAAACAAAACAAAACTCTGGTGGCCTGTTGCTCTCTGACGAGGATTTAAGGGTCTGGGGGTGGACCCATTTCTCATGCAGCATTGCACTGTCATGGTTTTGGATGGATGACAAGAGGGGTGGGAGGGGACACAGTCTTCTATACCTGGGCACATGTGGACGTGTGTGTGGATGTGGTATCTCCGTCAGGGCGAAATAGCAGATTTTCTTCCCTGTATGTCTCTGTGCATGCAAGCATGTGTATCTATATTTATGTGAGGCTTTTTGGTATGGGAGAGAGTAGATAGGAGTTAGGATCCAGGGAAGTGCGTTCTAGTCTCAGCTCTCTGCTTCCTGGCTGTGGAATTGTAGCAAGTCTCTTAATGGTTCAGCACCTCCGTTCCCCACTGCAAGCCTGTCTCATTCACAGGCTCAAGGCAAAAATTGAATAAGATAATGATAACTAAATAATTATTAAAAGGCCGGGTATAGTGGTTCATGCCTGTAATCCCAGCACTTTGGGAGGCTGAGGTGGGAGGACTGCTTGAATCCAGGTGTTCAAGACCAGCCTAGGCAACACAGTGAGACCACATCCCTACAAAAAAAAATTAAAAACTTAACCAGGCATGGTGGTGCGTGCCTGTAGTCCCAGCTACTTGGGAGGTTGAGGTAGGAGGATCTCCTGAGCCCAAGAAGTCGAGGCTATGATCTTGCCACTGTGATCAGCCTGGGCGACAGAGACCCTGACTCAAAAAAACATATATGTACATATGAATATATATAAATGTATATAAACATTAGAGATAATTAAATCTGAAAGGGCCTCTGGTTGCCGTGTGGCAGTATTAAAGGTGAGCTGGCTTGTGTTTGTACATATCTGTGTATCCTTTGTTTGTTCCACAAACACCGAGAACCTCTCAGGCCCTGGGGTCGCAGTGAGGACCAGGCAGGCTCAGGTCCCCTCTCCCAGAACTTAGAGACAGGGAGGGCAGACGGCAAGGAGCAAGTCTGGTCATGTTATTATTCCCTTCCACTTGGGACAGGAAAGATACAAGGTGTCCTGAGCCTTTGTGGGTCTATGTTCCTGTGACACATGGATATCTGTGGTGTTGAATGTGGGTCCACATGTGTGTGCCACACACACACTTTTCCTAAGGGCACTGGCATGGGTGTGCAGCAGGCTGACTCTTTGTTGAATATCTTTCGTGTGACACAAAGGGGTGGAGACGGGGAGCCGCAAAGTTGTCTCCAAGAAATGGCGCCAGAGCGGTTACCGGGTGACATGGCCAGTGGAGTGAATTACAGAACAGCATGTAGATGAGATCAGTGTACAATTCGGAAAGTAAACCAAACACGGCAGCGTGATTGGTAAAAATAGCACACTCCCTGCACCAGGGTCAGCCTTATGTGCTTTCTCTGATTGTTTGCTGTTGCTGTTAGACACGTCACTGGGGTGTCACCTCTTATCAGAAGTCCTGTGATCTGCAGATCACTCAGGTTTTTCTGAGCCAATTTGGACTTTGCTCTGAAATTCACTCTCTGCCAAGGCAGTAAACATGTTTACAAGAGCAACTGCTTCTCCATGCAATGAGGGTGTCTTGGGGTTGGAGTACGTCCTGGGCAGGCTGGGATTCCCCAAAGTCCGGCTGAATATAACATCTTGGATACAAAACAAGAAAAAAGAGGAAAGGAAAGTCTTGCTTTGATGAATTCTGGCTAAGCAGAATTTTACACTTGGAAAGTCTTGAAAGGTTTCATTTTGGCACATATAGAATGGGGGAGGTTGTTAATATTAACCCTCAATCTTCTCGAGGCTTAGAGACTTTTGGGTCTGAGGACCACACCACCCACAGAGGGTTCTTGAGGTGAGGGTTGTAGGGGGTTTGCCCTTCGTGGCCACGTGCGCTCTCAATCCCTGGCTTAGAGCTGAAGGCAATCTCTGGAACATTACAGAAGAGGAAAGACAGAGAGGCCAAGGGAGAAACCGGCTGAGCACGGCCACCCAGAGAGGAGAGAGTTACAAGAAGGAAGTGGACATGGCACATTTGGGGAGCGTGGGGAATGGACAGAGGTCACTGGATTTGAAATCAGGAGGCCTTGGGAGATCCTGGAATCTCTCTCCACAGGGAAGGCCCTTGGAGGGCCCAGGGCCTGCACGTCACCCGACCCCCGGCACCCTGCCTCTGGGATTACAGCAGCAGCTGTGTGACACCTTTTTTCAGTTTCCCTCTGGACACAGGGCACTGGTTCTTTCCTGGGGAGGGGTAGGGGGGCGAGGTGGCCAGACAAGGCAGTTTTCTTGACAAAACATTAAGAAGGAAAACCACTAGCTGGTAGAATCGTATTCATGTTCTGATTAGAAGCAGCAGTGCATCCTTTGAATGCGGCAGGAGGAGACTGTAGCCATCAGCAACGGCAAAGCCTGTTTCCATAGCAATGACAGTTTTTTAAAAAGATGACTGTGCTTCTTTTCCCATTAACTGGGTGAGGACGCTCCGGCCCTCTGTGCGATGGGTCCCCTAGAGCCAAGTTAGTGCAGGAAGATGGGGGGCTGAACTGAACAAAGGTGTCCTGTGTGTTGGGCTGGTTTTGTGGTTTATTGACCAGCTTCTCTGCCAAGCCCAACTGATTTGCCTTGACCACAGGAACACATGAAAAATGCAGAGAGAACCCTGACACCGCTCAGTAAACATTTCTGGCTCAGCTTACTTTGATCTTAAATCAAACAGAGCTGCAACCTAAAATTATCTTTGAAGACCGTGTGCTACTGAACAGAGAGCAGATGCAGGGGAGGGGAGCGCTGCTGTCACCACCGGGTACTCACATCCCCACGCCTGCATATTCGAGGAAGCCCAGAACATTCTATTTGGGGGCACACACTGCATCTTGTTCACGATTACATCCCTTACACCAAGAGTAATTTCTGGTGCAGAGTGGGTGCTTATTAAATGTTTGTTGAAAGAAATAAATGAGCACAAACACAAACATTTCCCCCGACGATTTCTTCTCCTATCCCACCCCGCACTGTATTTTGGAAGCATAACTGCGAGGCAGCCAGCCTTTGAGGTTTTCCAGAACATTAGTGAATTTCCATATAAGGTACAGGCACATATTGCTAAAAGTTTCTGTGGAGCACAGATGTTCCTTTTAAGGAACATTAAACAACAAATAAAGCCTTCCAAATTGCCTGCCTCATCCCGGCCTGATTTCTCATTTCCTCCAAGGTCGTCCATGTGTGGATACCCAGCCATGCTGGTGCTACCCAATGGCTTTGGCCTTGGCAACCCAGTGCTGCAGCACGGTCCGGTCCTTCCTCCTCTGATTGGTGCTTGAGGGAGGGAAGGCATCTTGAATGTGTCACCTGCAAATCTCTCTGGGTCTCTGAGTCTTTTCTTCTCCCTGTAAGATTCACTCCCATGAATTTCACACATATGAAATTGCAATTATAGATTCTTATTTTTGCCTCCAAGCTGGGCATAGCCATAGAATACATTTTAGAGTATATCCCATGTGGCTAAATAATACTTAGTCAACGCATGCTAACACTGTGATGACAAATGAGAACAGGTGACCCATGGTCCTAAACTCCATAAGGCTCTCTGGGAACTCAGGTTTGAAATTCGAAAACATATTTTATTTTTCTCTTACCTTTTACCAAAGGCAGAGGGTTTCGGAGCAACTTCGGAAAAAATTAGGAAGCCTCAAAAGTTTTAGGTTAAAGATACGCAAATTAAGTGGACGGCCCATGCCTGGGTCTGCTTAAAATGCTGCACAGGAAGAGGCAGTTCTTTTGTCTTTTCCATTTGCAGCTGCTTCCTTCTAGATGGAGAAAGGCAGGGCCCCTGCTGCTCTAAGGTGGGACTGGCCTGAAAGCATTTATTGTGTGTTACCCACACACTGAAAGATACCCTATGTGTTGTGCAGTTTACTGAATGCTTGTGTTAGACATCTATACATGTGCTTAGTAAGTACTTATTGAGTGCCAGTGCTATGCTGGACATTGTTCTAGGCATTGAGGATACAAGACCTAGCAAAATACACAAGGGGGATGGAGAGAGACTCAGACGATAAACAATTAAACAATAAGATATGATCTACACGTCATTGGAGGTGGAGTGAGGGGGAGATGGTGTGTTGATGGGAGGTGGACAGGGAGGCCTCTATGGGAAGGTGACAGGTTTGTTTGCTTGCTTATTTATTTATAAGTCAGAATCTCACTCTGTTGCTCATGCTGGACTACAGTAGCATGATCACAGCTCGCTGCAGCCTCGACCTCCTGGGCTCAGGTGATCTTTTCACTTCATTCTCCCCAGTAGCCGGGACTACAGGCATGTGCCACCATGCCTGGCTAATATTTTAATTTTATTTTTTTTTGGTAGAGATGAGGTCTCGCTATGCTGTCTAGACTGGTCTTGAGTTCCCGGGCTCAAGCAATCCTCCTAGCTCAGCCTCCTAAAGTGCTGGGATTACAGGCGTGAGCCACTGCACCTGGCCAGAAGGTGACAGTTGAGTAGAGCCCTGAAGGAATGAAGGAAGAAGCCATGAAGCTGTCTGGGGAAAGAATGTTCTAGAAAGAGGGGCTGGTCAGTGTGAAGGCCCTGAGGTGGAGCAGGCCTGAAGGACAGCAAGCAGGGCTATGTGAGTCAAGTGGAGTGAGCCGTGATCAGAGAGGCGATGAGGGCCTGATGCCAGGCCTACAGGCCCTTGTAAGGGCTTTGACTCTGAATGAAAGGGGAGCCATTGGAGGCAGGAGGGGGACATGGTCTAACTTTTGTTTTAAAAGTTCCTGCGTCAAGGCTGGATGTGGTGGCTCACGCCTGTGATCCCAGCACTTTGGGAGGCCAAGGCAGGAGGATTGCTTGAGCTCAGGAGTTTGAGACCAACCTGGGCATCATAGTGAGATCCTGTCTCTATTAATGAAAAAAAAAAAAA
>NW_007250415.1:243937-287539 GCF_000164805.1 Carlito syrichta
TAACAAGAGGACCAGAAAAGATCTTGAGAAACTGTAATGACAGATTTAGCATATCAACGGAGGAAGGAGCTCTGCAAATGTAGGAACCCAGAAGTGTAAGATTGTTTGATTTAGAATTATCAAGGGAGCCATGTGAGGTAGGGAGAGTGCATAGTCTAAGAATTGGATTTCAAGTTCCTTTTTCAAGGGATGACGTGGTGGCTCCCGCCTGTGATCCCAGCACTTTGGGAGGCCAAGGCAGGAGGATTGCTTGAGCTCAGGAGTTTGAGACCAACCTGGGCATCATAGTGAGATCCTGTCTCTATTAATGAAAAAAAAAAAAAAAGCCCCCATGGCTGCTGAGGTGGGAGGTTACTGTAAGGCAGGCAAGAGGCGAGCAGAGAGACCAGATAGAGGTGACGGTAATAGTCCAGGTGGGCGCAGATGGGGACCTCGGCAGAGGCGGGCAGTGGAGAGACCTGCTGTGGAAGTGAGGCCAGCAGGCCCTGCTGATGGAGCCATGTGGGAGCGAAAGAAAGGAAGAAGGCAGGGGTGATGGCACATTTTTGGCCTGAGCACCTGGAAGAATGAAGTTGTCATTTATTGCGCTACCTCAGTGTTCCTAGCAGTGTGTGAGACAGACAGGACAGGTCTTGGGCATGTGTCAGATGAGGATGTGGGGCCAAAAAAGGTGCCCCAACTGCCCAAAGTTCCCAGGCCAGTCAGGGGAGGGACTTGGTCTCTGGCTCCAGCTGTATTAGTTTCCTCTTGCTGATGTAACAAAATACCACAAACCCAGGGGCTTTGGAACAATGTGCATCAATTATCTTACAGTTCTGGAGTCATGAGACCAAAATCAGTCTCAGCGGACTTAAAACCAACATGTGGGCAGGACTGTGCTCCTTCTGGAGGTTCTAGGGGTGCTGCTGATTAGTCGCAAGATCTGGGCATGATCTCCCCATGGTTCTGTCCTCTGGAAAGTGGGAATATTGACACCCCTGCCCCCTAGGGTTGTTGAGGAATTTAAACAAGACAACAGCTTTGAGGAAGCGTCAACAGGAGAAGCTGCCATGCTCATACAGGCGTAGGGTAAATGGGCCCACTGGCCAGCATCACTAGCCAGCATCGGCGGTGTCCAGTAGGCCTTTCCTAAGGGAGTTGTGTGTTTTGATTGTAGCCCGATGGAGAACACAAGGCGCCTGAAGAAGCCTCCAGCAGGAGGGAGAACCAAGTCTCTGGACAGGGCACAGGCCCCCAGGAAAGACTCCGAGTCGTCAGACTGCCAGTGCCTTTCCCTGTCCGCTGCCTCCTCCAGGAAGGCTCTCCGCCGAACAGTCAGTGATGGGGCCAGACGGTCTGAGAGACCAGCTCAGTCGGCAGGGGCTCAGGGCCTCACGGCTGTGGCCCTCACTCAGGAAGAGACAAGGGAGTTTCTCCCCTGTGAGCAGAGGCCCCTGCAAGACACCAAGAAGGACAAGGTGCAGAAGCGGGCCCAGCAGGGGTGGCTGAAGACGGTGCTGAACTTCTTCCTGAGGACAGGCCCCGAGGAGTCCAGAGAAAAGGCCAGCAGGAGGCCCAGGGGGAAGGAGGGCCTCCCCCAGCCCACAGAGCCCTTGGAGGCACCAGGGGAGCCAGCTCTCAAGAAGAGAGCCCAAGCCAAGAAGGCCAGCCGCAAGAAACATGGTCACAAGAAACACGTGGCTGAGGAGACCAAGGAAGCTCCAGATCAGGAGGCCAGAGGTCAAGAGGCAGGGCCGTCCAAGATGGCAGCTGCCTCACACTCCGAGGAGGCTGACCTGGGCCCAGCTCGCAGGGGTGAGCAGATCATGCCAGTTTCTATGGTCACCCCACTGCCCCGTCCCAAGGGCTAGGGTGTGCTAAGCTTACTCCTCAAACCTCTCAACAAAGAGGATGTGGGTAGCGGGGAGCTGTTAGGGACAGCACCACTGTGACATTTCTTTAGCATGAAACAACACTGTGGCTGCCAGTTGGAGAGTAAAGCTCCCGAGGGCCCCCCAACTCACTAGCGGTGTATGCGGCTGGCGACTTTCACCTCTTCGCCTCCATTTTTTCATGGATGAGATGAAGTTAAAACAGCTACTGCCTCATGGGGTGGTCACAACCCGCAAGGAAGGTGCTCAGTGCACGATAGCTATTTTTGCTGGTGCTCGGGTTTGGAGAACAGGGAATAAAACACATAGGGTATTGTTCTTGATTGCTTTAGGGGCAATCACGACCTAGGAGGGATGAGAAGACAGGGAGGAGGAGGGTGGCCCTATCCTGTCCCTTGGACCAGATGTGCTGCTGGTTCTAGGCCTTGGCTCTGAACGTGGCTCGTGGCTCCGTCAGGAGTAAACTTGTTGCATGACCTTGAGCTTGAGCTGCCCTCTCTGGAGCCGTTGATTCCTCATTTGTGAATGAGGAGCTTGTTCCCAAGGTGCCTTCCTATTCTGCCTCCCAGGACCCTGGGGCCGAATGCTCCCTTAGCACCTGGAGGAGGAAGGAGCCTTGCTCTGTGGCACTTAAAGCTTGCTGCTTTTTAAATGTTTTTTATTTTTATTTTTAAGGGAGAGGTCTCAATATGTTGCCCAGGCTGGTCTCGAACTCCTGGGCTCAAGCAATCGTCTTGCCTCAGCTTCCCAAAGTGCTGGAATGGCAGGCATGAGCCTCCATGCCCGGCCACTGTGTTTTTGATGGGAGAAGAGACCCAGGGAAGATACAGGGTGGGGCAGGGGGCGATGTTGCTGAGAAAAGTCCCTGGGTTGAGGAAGCCTCTTTGCAAATAAAAACCTTGGTGAGATTCTGATTTTTTGGTGCCTAGAACTGGCTGCAGCAGAGGCTGTTGCGTTGTGAATTCTGTGCTATTTTCTGGTGTTGATGAACAAAGTCAGAAGAATGTCCCTGACACCCCCACACATGCACATGCCCACTCGCTTTCATCTGTGTTCCAGGCGGGGAGGATTTGGATCACTGGTCCTTGCTCACAGAAGGGGCTGGAGCCTCGGACATTTCTCCCCAGGCCACGGGTCATCAGCCAGAAGAGGAGCTCAAAAAGCCTGACAGTGAGTTGGAATCGCTAGTGTCCTTCTAGCTTGCAGCTGAGGTGGCTGTCACCAGAGGAGAGAGATTGCTCTGAAGGATCCCTGAGACCTTGGAGGGTGGCTCTCAAAATCCGTGCACTGATCCTTCTTGCTTTTTCTGGTGCTTCTGGCCACGTTTGCTTATTTTAGAGTTTCACAGAAGGCAGCCTTAGGAGTTGGAGACGCTGCTGGCAAATGCTCCTGCCTCATGTGTTAATGGGAATGGGACCTCTTTTTAGTCTTTTAAAATTTATCTTACTTTAAATATATATATAGGCTGGGTGTGATGGCTCATGCCTGTAAGCCCAGCACTTTGGGAGGCCAAGGCAGGAGGATTGCTTGAACCCAGGAGTTCGAGACCAGCCTGGGCAGCATAGCAAGCCCTAATCTCAAAAAAAAAAAAAAAAAAAAATTTAAAAATTAGCTAGGCGTGGTGGCACACACCTGTAGTCCCAGCTACTCGGGAGGCTGAGGCCAGAGGGTTGCCTAAGACCAGGAGGTCAAGGCTGCAGTGAGCCGTGATTGTGCCATTGCACTCCAGCCTGGGAGACAGAGTGAGACCCTGATTCAAAACAAAAACAAAAACGATACAGAAGAGTGAAAAGAAGAGTTCAACGCACACTTGTACACTCATAATTGTGAATACTCTGCCAGTTTGCTTTGTGTGTGTATGTGTATAATTTTGTTGCCGAATCATTTTGGAGTAACGTGATGCTTTCTTCCCTAAATACTTAAAGACGCATCTCCAAGAACTAAGAACACTCTCACATACAACCACAATACCATGATTGCCCCAATCAATCAAGAACAATATCCTATTCATTTAATTCCCTGTGAAAAAGATGGGCATATTTGAAAGATATAAAACGGAGGCACTATGCATCTGTCAAAGAATAACTAAAAGGCATTTGGTTATTTATTTTGCAGGACATTTAGTTATTTTTCAGCTATTTTCTCACATGAGATCTGGGAGACAGAGTCAAGGAATAAAAGCAAAACAGTTTATAAATGACAGGGAAGTGAGAGAGGGAAGTTAGGAGTGAGGAAGAAAACCCTGCAGATAGTCTAGGAATGGGGAAGCTTGTTTCTCTTTTTGTGTAAACTGATCAGCTGGCAGCCAGTAGAGGACAATCTGGGCACATTGTTCTTGAACAGGTCTACTGGGGGGTCAAAGGAAACCATTTTGGTTGTCTGTGGCTTCTCCATAAAGTCTCGGGAGTGTGGCTGATGCGTCACTGTGGCAGCCTCTGTGTCACGCTTGCTAGCGTCCTTCTGTCCTCTACCTTAGTGAGGTCGGGCAGCCCCTGGAATTTTTGCAGGTTGGAAGATCAGGACTAGCCTTGCAAAGTGTTTCCAAGTGGGTGCAGGAAGGAGCTGGGGTGGGGGAGACAGGAGACCTGAGTTCTGATGTTGATGATGTGATAGCCTTCTGAGGGAGGGAGGACAAAGGTTATGATCCACAGTTCACAGGGAAAGAGTTGAAGGTCCAGAGAGGTTAACAGACGTACCCAAGGTCACAAAGCTTACTGAACCCCAAGTGGATGTTCACTGATCGGTGAAGTTCAAAGGAAACGGTGGTGTCCAAATTGAATGCTGGAAGGGCTGACCCGAAATTTCCTGCGTAAAACATTCCGGTGTGGCTTAGGACCCTTCCCTGATGGATCTTCCAACCCTCTCTCGGAAGGACCAGCCCCTGGGATGTGGTGCTCTCTCTCCCTTGTGTGGCCTAAGGGGCCGTTGGAAGCTAAGTCCAAGACAGTCAGTATTTGGAGAGTAACCCAGTGAGTTTGCTTCCTTGCAGAAGATGCCATCATCCAGATGATAGTGGAATTCCTCAAAAGAGTGGGAGACCAGTGGGAGGAAGAGGTGAGGAGCAAACTCTCCGTGCACACCCCCAGGGCTTGCCGCTTCCTCCTCCTCCTGCCCTGTCAAGCTCCACCTGTCCCGGCCAGCCTGGCTCAGGCCCCCTTCCCTGCAGCCTCCTTCCTGCTCCAAAGCTCAGCCCTCCTCCTGCCCCGGGCTTCGTGGCCTCCCCGCAGCCTGGCCACCCTTCAGTCGCTTCCAGCAAGCTTTCATCCCCTCCTCAAGATCAAGGGCCTGACCCAGCTTCTCTCCTCTTTCCCATAGCAACTTCAAGCCTCCCAGCCAGAGGCGGACCTGCAAAACTCAGCACCAACCATCAGGAAGAAATCCCAAGAAAAAAAGCCCAGCCCCAGGAGAGCCTTTCCTCTTAAGAAACATAGCTCCGAGGAGCCCAGGAGAGCGGGGGCCGCAGACTCATCCGGTCCGGAGGTCAGGCCGCTCAAGAGGCCCAGCTATCTGCCTCTGTGTGTCGGTGGCGGCCAGCGGCCCTCCAGCTCCAGCAGTGACGGTGAGCAGGCGCAGCGGTTACCTAGCAACACTGCCGCTGCCTCCAGCGCTGGAATCTTCCCCAGGGTGGGAACTGGCCAGCGTAGAGGCTGTGCCTGGCCTGCCTTTTGCGCTGGGCCCTGAGTGATTGTAGGGAGGGCCAAGGGAGGAGAGAAGGAATGCCAGCAGGTCACCTCCACACACGAAACCTCGCTGGGGTCTGGGAAGCCCCGCCAGGTCCTTGATGGGAATTGTGTTCAGAGATTGCCCAACCGTCCACACAACCATCCGACCATCCATGTCTCTAGGCAGCCTCAGCTCTGCACCTTGTCAGGAAGGTGGGTAGTGGGTGCAGGAAGGAGCTGGGGTGGGGGAGACAGGAGACCTGAGTTCTGAGCTGTGCTTTCCATGTCATTTCCCATCTCTGTGCCTCAGTTTCCTCATCTGTATATAAGACATTCCCTATTGCATATCTGTATTTTGATCAGTCCTCACAGCCATCTTACCAAGCACAATTATTATCCCCGCCTTAGAGATGAAGGGCTCGAGGCTTTGGGAGGTAACAATGCGTTCAAGGTCATACGACCCATCAACGATGGGGCATCGGGGAAGAACAGTATCACAAATCATCCTGGTCAGGGGGATTTACATCTTAGAAAGGAAGGGCAGCGCGCAATACCAAAGGGTGGATCTCTAGTGGTGGGATTTCGGGCCGCACGGGGAGATATTTTCATGCAGGGACATTCTGGCCGTGATCTCTTAATTCATGCCATGGAGCCAGGCATCTACTGCTCCGTTTGTGGATCAAGCCAACATGGTGGAGGGGTGAGGGAGCCAAGGGAGGGAGGAGAGGGCAGCAAAGCAGGAAAGCCAGTTCTGTGGGAGGACAAAACATGAGGGAGCTTGGCCTGAGCCAGGAAATCAGAGACCTGGCCCCGCCCAGCCGCTCACTGCCAGCCTGCAAGGCCTTAGTGGCCACACACCCGCTTTAGGGTCCGTGCTTGTTTCTGTGCACAGTCAACTTCCTCAGGCTGTTAACAGGCCCCCTGTTTCATGTTGCTTCTCAGGCTTAGAAGAATCCGAAGTCCAAGAAGCCACGTCTGTAGATGGTGGGGGTCCCAGTCCCTTCCAGCTTTCCCCAGAAGCAGGAAGCCGGGGACCCAGAGAGGAGCTGCAGCTGGACCGAGCCTTGGAGTACAGTCAGTACCTCTCTCTTTCTTGGAGACCCCTTGGTCTGATTCTCTACTTGAAGAAGAGAAACTGAGCCAGAGAGAGCCAGTGTCTGCCTAGAACTCTTTCTGAGTGCAGCAGGCTGTGGGGGCAGCGTGGGGCAGAGCCCAGGCCTGAGCCAGGCCGCTTGTTCCGTACCCTGTCTGAGCCTCAATACACGGCAGTAGTGACAGCACCTTGGTGAGGCAGACACAAGGCGATGGGATGAATGTGCCGGCCCAGGGCAAGGGCTCGGAAGGTGGGGTGGTCTTTAGGGCCAGGGTTTGAATCAGGGCTCTGAACCCTTGGAGCTATGTGAACTTGGGCAAATCCCTTCATCTCTGGCCTCAGTTTCATTTGTAAAATGGGCATAATAATAGTACCTACTTCTTAGAATTGGTGTCAGCTCTAAATGAACTGATGCTGATACGGTATTTAGAGCAGTCCCCTTCAGCGGCTAATATATGCTCATGTCTCTTTGTTGTGATTGTTGTCAGGTGGCCCAGCTTGAGAATAGAGCTCAGGAGAAGCACAGGGGATGAGACGAGGGGTAGGGGCCGTTGGGGGAAGCTCAACGGGTAGGAACTGGCGATTGTTATTGCTTTATCATGGGCAGAGCCAGGCCTAGACTCACATAGATCATCCTAGTCAGTTCTGTGTGTCTGAAAATACTTTTAAAGGTCTCTGCTCTTCCCTCCCCACTCTGCCTTGTTTGCTTTTCACAGAAAGAGTATCTTGAAGGGGGATTGGGAAGGCCCCTTTCTACCTAGTCAGGAGGAAGGTGCAGGGCAAGGAGACAGGCTTTTCCAGGCGGCCCGAGAGGTGCCTTTTCCTGGAGACGGGGCCACATGTCTGTTTAGGGAGTCTCATTGGTGACAAGTGGAAGGGTTCCCAGGGAACCTTCTCTGCCCTTGGGCTGCCTCTGACAGCTCGCTAGTGCCCGGGAGGGTGTGGGATGTGGAACCCAGCCCAGGATCTGTGAGAACCACTCAGGAGTCACGTGGGCCGTAGGAAACCGAGACTGGCCACAGAAGTGCTTTTCTAGACACTGATGTAGCCAAGCTCTCTGATGTCTTTTTAGAGGAATTCATCCAGAATATCATTGCCCTTCTCCAAGACGTGGAGGAACAGAAGGCCGAGAAGGTGAGGAAGATGTTCCCCAGGTAACCCTGAGCTCACTGTGGACTCCCCGTGCCTGGCACAACTTCCCTGCCCTCCCCCAGCTCCGTGTCTTGCCCAAGCCGGGCTCCGATCCCTCCTCCTTCCTGAAGCCTCCCAGGCTCTGGGCCACACTAATTTTTCCCAACACCAAGTCTTCGCTCTTCTCTCTGGCCCACACCTGCTAGGCCCACCATGGCTGTCTTTCCCCAACTCACCTGCCCTCTCCTCAAGGTCAGGCCCCCTGACTCAGTTTCTCTCATCTCACAGCAACCTCAAGACCAGGAAGGAGAAGTGGCTGTAGAAAACCCGGCCCTACCGGGTAGGAGGAAATCTCAAGAGAAAAAGTCCGGCATCAAGAGAGCCTTTTCCCATAAGAGACACAGCTCCAAGGAGCCCAAGGGAGCAGGGGCTGCCAGCCTGGAGGCCCGGCTGCCCAAAAGGTCCAGCCTTCTTCTGCCCCTGTGTGTCGGTGGCCGTCGGGCCTCCAGCAGCCTTGGTGAGCAGGCCGGGTGTTGCCATGGTAACGAAGGCTTCCTCTAGGGCAGGGTTGGCGGCTGTGTGGTGTGTCACGTCTAGTCCCGGCCGCTGCGTTCCTCACTGAGCAGAGTGGGGAGGCCTGGGAGGGCGGGGGAAGCCTGGGGGCCGGTTGCCAGCAGGGCCCCCTACTCACAGCACATTCTCTTCTACACTCATAAATCCTTGGAAACAAATGTGGGTTGAGATCTGTGCGGTGGTGCCTCAGAATCACCTGGAAAGCACACAGAAAAGCAACGAGACCGGCCACGATGAAATAGGATGTGGCTTGGACCTGTGTTTTCACCAAAGCTCGAGGGTCGCTAGTAGACAGTCATTCCCCCGACATTGACGGAGTGCCTGCTACATGTCCCTTCCACACGCAGTATCTCTTTTAATCTCCTCACAACCTTGGGAGGTCAGTCTTATTACTCCCATCTGGCAGATGGAGACAGTGAGGTTCAGACAGGCTAAGCGACTCGGAAAGCCCCACAGAGTTCCGGGGAAGGTAGGCTCACTTGAAGGGATCTGTTGGCACCCCTGTTTGTTTAACTGCCCCACTTCCAGACTCTGAGGAGGCAGAGGGGTGTGGTGGACGAAAGAAGTGGGTTTCTGGAAACGGTCAAGAGAGCAGTGGGAAGTCTGAAGTGGAGCTGGGGGGCAGGGAACTCACGGAAGAGCCTGGAAGCCAAGACCCCCTCCTGTGCCTGTGCCTCTGAGCAGCCTCCTGTCAGGACTTAGACGTAACTCTGTGCGTGTGGATTTGAGACCGGTGCAAAACACACCTACTCTGTTTTTGTCCTCAGATCCAGAAGGTCTCGAGTTCCAGGAGCCCTCACCTGCGGCAGGGGGACCGACTGGGTTCTCAGCAGCACCCTCCCAGGTCAGCAGCCACGAGCCAGAAGGGGGACCACCGCCGAGTGGAGTGTGGGAATCCAGTGAGTATCACCCTGCACTCATCTGGGACAGCTTCCCGGGTGCTTCCCTTCTGTGTGGATTTCACAGCTGAACGGGGAAGACGTTTGCGGAGGGAACTGGGAAGGCAGCCGGCAAATACCCCAGAAGATTCTAGAATGGGGCTGAGGGCACAAACTGGGTCTTCAAACTGGGGCCATGGGGGCAGGGTTGCAGCTGGAGAGTCTTTTGCAGGGAGAGGACACCTGTCTGTTTCGTAGGATGTAACTTAATCTCCCCTCTCTATCAGTTTGCTTGAGTGTTTCATATAAAACTCCTAGCTGGCTCTGGGCCTCATAACTAGTAGTGTGCTGGCAAACAGGGTCTCTGTGATGGTGGAGGGGATGGAGGGGGGCAGGGGAAGGGAGAAATTCCTGCTTTACAGCGTTTGCAGATTTCTATGACATCCATATTTCTTTTCTTTTTCTTTGTTCTTTCTCTCTCTCTCTCTCTCTCTCTCTCTCTCTTTCTTTCTTTCTTTTTTTGTCAGGGTCTCATTCTATTGCCCAGGCTGGAGTGCAATGGCACAGTCGCGGCTCATTGCAGGCTTGACCTCCTGAGTTCAGGCAATCCTTCTGCCTCAGCCTCCCGAATAGCTGGGACTACAGGTGCACACCACCATGCCTGGCTGATTTTTTATTTTTTGTAGAGATGAGGTCTCACTATGTTATCTAGGTTGGTCTCGAACTCCTGGGCTCAAGCAGTAACCTCTTGCCTCAGCCTCCCAAAGTACTGGGATTACAGGCATGAGCCACCATGCCTGGCCAATTCCTTCAGTTTCTATAAAGCAAGCCCAGACAAAGCTCTCATGATCCAGCTCTGGTTTAAGGGAAGGTTTTTCATGGTCCATCATAACTCAGCTGTGTGCTGAGTTTTAAAGGTGAAAAACTGCCTTTTATTGATGGAAGTGTTGATGCCGCACTTTTATCACAGGAAGTGAACTAGGCATCCCGCTGCCCACAGTCGCTCAGCCCTTCCGTTTTCTCCTTAGAGGAGCTCATCATCCAGAAGCTGGTGGCACTCCTCCAAAAAGTGGACGGCCAGTTGGGGCAGCAGGTAAACACCGATCAGTCCTCCCCCCAGTCCAACCCCCGGGTCTCACTACCCCCAGCTGACATCTGCGTTCAGTACCCAACTCTGCACCTCAGAGCAACTCTGGAAATGCCCCTTAACCTCTTTGAGCCTCAATCTCCTCTTTTGCAAAATGAGCAATAATTACTACTTGACCACGCTCAGTGCATACGTAGAAAGCACTAGAAATGACGCGGCTGAGGTACTGTTAGTTTAAAATGACACGATGCCATGCGTCTCCCCTGCCAGCCAGGACTTCCCCAACCCAGGCCCTCGTTGAAGCTCCGCTCCCGTCCCCTCTCCCCGCAAGCCTTCTCCGCTCACGCCTGGCCCGCCAGTCCAGCGGGTGCTCCCCTCTGCGGTCTCCCTGCACACTCTCGGTCTTGGTCATGCACTTCTGCATTTACGTGGGCTCCGATTCGCTCGAGCTCGTTGGTGTTCCTCCCCTGCTAGACCGCCAGTGACAGAAGGCTCCCTACCCCTGAAAAACACAGGCGGCTTGGAGCGATCACGTGGGAAGACGGCGGGTTACGGATGAGTAATCCGTGTAGCTGACGCTGCGTGTGCCTCGTGTCGCCACCAGAGGGCGCCCCGGCCCAAGTCCCAAAGCCTGGGGACCCTGAGCCGTTTGGCCACCCGCGTGGTGGGTGGAAGTCACAGCCTCCACTTCTCCAAGAGCAGCCCTCAACGGATGGCTGACGCGAGTTGGTGTATAAGGACCCCGGCTCCCTCGCCCTTGAAAGCCGTAACCCTGAGGAGTGTGTTCCAGGCGCCTGGTGCGCCCCGAGGGGATTGAACTCCAGGGGCCCTCCTGTCTGGGTTACCTTCCCTTCCCTGTCCCAGCCTCTCTTCCCCCACCAGGGTCTCCTGGGATTACTTAACAAATAAATGAGCTGCCCCAGGTCTTTGTGCCTGGGTCTAACTCTGGGGGAGCCCATCATAACACATTTAGATGTTAAGAGGAGAGAACTTGCCAGAGGAGACTGGAGTGGGAGCCAAAATTCATCTAATATCCACTCCTTACTAAGCATTTTATCTCACAGCTACCCTCCCCCAAGAATCCTAAGGCTGGGTGGGAGGATATTAGTACTCCCACTTGACGATGACCAAACAGGCTCAGCATGGTCGCAGAACTAGTGAGTGCTGTTTGAGCATCCCAATTCTAGACCTTTAGAAGATGTAAATAGCTGGGCTCCATGGCTCAGCCTGTAATCCCACGCCTTTGGGAGGGTGAGGTGAGTGAACTGCCTGAGCCTGCGGTTTCGAGACCCTCCTGGGCAGCGAGACCTCATCTCTACAATAAATCAAAAAATCAGCCAGGTGTGGTAGCGCATGCCTGTAATTCCGGCTACTTGGAAGGCTGAGGCGGAGGGATCGCTGAAGCCCAGCTGGGTGACAGAGTGAGACTCCAACTCAAAAAAACCCAAAAAACGAAGATGTAAATAACAAAGTAAGGTCATTATCAATTAAGAGGTGATGGAGGGAGATGAGAGGGCTCTGTGGACTGTTGGGTTCCGAGTTACCTGAGTCTAAAGACCCATAGTCCACTCTACCCACCCGCCCCTTCGAGCTGGACCCTGTAGAACTTAACAGGGGAGTTGACCCCAGGCCAAGGAGATGCCCAGCCTGGCTGTGTGGAGTTGGTGGGACAAGGTCCCTGGTGGCAACATTAACAGCCTGCCTTCATTTCTGCTTCCAGATCAGGCGACACCCCAGCTTTAAAAGGTTTTTTTACAAGTTCTCCAACTCCTCCCTCAGCAAACTGGTGGCCACCCTGAGCAGCCAGGTGGGCCACTCCTCCGAGCTGGACACCAAGAGACCCTACCATTTTGACTTTAGCTTGGCGAACCGACTTGCCGGCAACAGCAGCCACGCCCTCTGCATCCTCATGGGCCGAAGAGACCACTACAATTGCAGCCATTTCCCGTACAGAGAGGCTCAGCCGGTGAGAGAGGGCGGGAAAGACGGTGGCAAGGTGGCACAAGTGACAAGGCCTCCCGTGGGATCTCCTTACTGTCCTCTCCCCTCCCCTGCTTAGTTCAGAAATTTCTGGGTCCAGCTCACATGCCACCTTCTCGCTGAAGCCTTCTGAGACAATTCTAAACCACAGTGACCTTTTTTCTTTTCCAAAACCTCACTGATTTTACTCCATAATTGGCACTTTCTTTGTTTGGCTCTGGTCTCCAGTTATATGTACATTTTCCTACTTTTTGATATGAATGTGACATATTGGACTGGCTCCTATCTTAGCTTGCCTCGTTATTATTTCATAGGTTCTGCTGCTTGGCTTCCCAATTCCAGGCTGTTGTAACATGTAAATAACAAAGTAAGGTTATATATCAGATAAGGACTGGTTGAGGTAGACCAAAAGGCTCCATGCGCTGCGTGGTTCTGGAAGGCTTCCAGGAAGTGACCATTCACTGACCTTGCCTTGGCTGACGGGTTAACAACAGCTTCTGGCTAGCATGCTGTGACTCACACCTGTAATCCCAGCACTTTTGGAAGGTTGCTTGTGCCCAGGAGTTTGAGACTGTTGCAACCTGGGCAACACAGTAAAACCCTGTCTCTCAATAATAATAATAATAATAATAATAATAATAAAAAAGCTTTTCCCTGCCATCACCCTCACTGTTCTGTTTGCTTCCAGGGTTTCTCTAATAATCCCTTTAGAAATGATTCACGGCACTGTGTTTTTAAAAACTCTATGCTTTCCTGTTTCCTGGCAGACTCTGATAAACAGATTTTCCATCCTTTTCAAATTCACTGCTGAGAACCTGTTTACAAACATTTGGCCAGATCTATAGAGTAGAAGCTACTGTATGAAGGTGTGACTCTTCTGTTCACTGGTGTTGGACAAACAGGACAGGGCTTCCACTTGCAAGGGGTCCCCTGGGAAACCCAGACTCTCATTGCAATGGTGTTTTACAATCACTCAAACATTTCTGTCTTCCTCTCCTGGAATTATTCTTTAGAAACCATTTGAGACATGTCTCAGGAAAGCTGGTCTTATTTTGTGATATTGTGCCTTGTCTTTTTTTTTTTTTTTTTTTTTGAGGTGAGAAAGCAGGAGTTTATTAAGAAGACCAAAAAAGCTCCCAAGTGGGAGGGGACCCGAAAAAGGGTTGCCCGTGCCTTGTCATTCAAATGCTCTGCTCTACCTTGGCTTGTTCCCCTAGTGGACCACAGACCTTTCTTTTCTTTTCTTTCTTTTTTTTTATTTTGAGTTGGAGTCTCACTCTGTCGCCCAGACTGGAGTTTGGTGGCATGCTCCCAGCCACCGCAGCCTCAACCTGCTGGGCTCCGGCGATCCTTCCGCCTCAGCCTTCTAAGTAGCCGGAACTACAGGCGCGCACTACCACACCTGGCTAATTTTTGATTTATTGTAGAGACGAGGGCTTGCCAAGTTGTCTGGGTGGGCCTCGAACCTGCGGGCTCAGGCAATCCACTTGCCTCGGCCTCCCAGAGTGCTGGGATTACAGGCTGAGCCCGGCCAGACCTCTCATTTCTCGGTCCCCCCTGACATTCCTGGAGAATGGGGATGTCACAGATGATTTGTTCTCTAGGGTGGGTTAGGTAATAGCTTACAGGGTGATCTAAGTTCTTTGTGAAAGATATTATGGAACCATCAGTTCTGACATCCTCATTTGCCCTAACACTTCTGGTTTTACTACTCAGTCATTCATTCGTTCACTCACTCATTTGTTCAACCCGTGGATATTGGCAGTCTCATATGTGCTTATAGCTGTGCATGGTGCCAGGAGGCTCTGATGAAGGTTCTGTCTTCAAAGACTTCATCTGCTCATAGAGAAGACAAATGTTTACTGATGACAAAATTAAATAGCAATCGAGTGTCAAGCGTATGGTGACTGAGGCCAGTGAAGCCAGCTGGCCCTGGGAGCCTTCCTGGAGACGGCAGATACAGATTTGGACCTTTGGGGAAGGCGAGGCAGTGCGGGGAGAAAGGGTGGGGGAGCAGTGTCGGCAGGAGGTGGGGGCTTGTGCAGGGCATTGATGGGGTAATGAGAAGTCATCGTTACCAGTGTGGGATCCACACATAACTGGGCTGTGGCTGACAATTATGTTCTTTTTCTCTGCACAGAACGTCACAAGTCCTGAGAGTCAAAGTCCAGACTGAAAGCTGGGCTTGCCCTCGAGCAACCTCACCCTCGCCACACAATCGCTTTGACTAGAGACCCTGAAGATGATCCGAGATGTCCCCGTCTCGTGCTTCACAAACATAGCTGAAGACCAGGGCAGATGGCCACTCGGTGTCCACACACTCCGTCGAGCAATGTGCAGAGCGTTCTTCCACAAGGCGACGGGCAGAGGTCATATCGGCGCTGACCTGGGAGTGAGGAGACCAGGGCTCCCCTGCCGAACCTGCCCCCACCTGCTGCAAGACCCCGCACGCGTCCCCTCGCCCTCCACATCTTGGACTCTAGGCTGTCACCCGGAAGGCCCGCGAATGCTTTTCAGATGTCAGTTTTAACTGGGTCTAAAAAATTGAATTTTAAAAACTGAGTCTAAAACTGAGTTTCAGGCCGGGCGTGGTGACTCACACCTGTAATCCCAATGCCTTAGAAGGCTAGGGTAGGAGGATCATTTGAGCCTGGGAATTTGGGATCAGTCTGGGCAATATAGCAAAGCCTCATCTCTACAAAAAAAGAATCAAAAAAATTAGCCAGACATGGTGGCACGTGCCAGCTACTTGGGAGGCTGAGGTGGAAGGATCACCTGAGCCCAGGAGCTAGGGGCTATGGTGAGCTGTGATCGTGCCTCTGCACTCCAGCCTGGGAGACAGAGTGAGCTCCCCATACAACCAAATAGTTTTAAAAATAAAATGTTATTTAATCTCTAACCAGAACATCCACACACATCCAGATGTGTATCTAAGTGTAACACACCATTAATTCAGTTGGCCAGCAATTCTTAATACTCATATGCCCAGGAACTCTGCAGGTCACAGATAGGGGAGACCTACGGACTGAGGACTCTGGATTTCTCACAGGGTTAGTCCTTCTAACCCTGTCATATAATTCTATGACCAGAGAAGTGAAGCTGACACCTTGAGCCTCTCTCATCTCATGGGGTCTGCTAAGAGTTAGTGAGAACACAGATGCAGGCTGGTGGCTCAGCTTGTAATCCCAGCACTTTGGGAGGTCGAGGCGAGTGGATTGCCTGAGCCTGCAGGTTCGAGACCCGCCTGGGAAAATTGACGAGACCTCGTCTCTACAGTAAATCAAAAAAATTAGCCAGGCGTGGTAGCGTGCACCTGTAGTTCCGGCTACTTGGAAGGCTGAAGCGGAAGGATCATCGGAGTCTAGCAGGCTGAGGCTGCAGTGGCCGGGAGCATGCCACTGCTCTCCAGTCTGGGCAATTGAGTGAGACTCCAACTCAAAAAGAGAGAGAGAGAGAGAGAGAGAGAGAACACAGATGTGAAGAGTTCTGAAAATGACATAGTGCCATGTCTACATATGTTGTTATTCTCATGATAGCAACATCTGGGGGGTTTTTGGAAAGTGGAGGAGGGCTTCAAGTGGGACTGCCGTGGATGGTAGCACAGGTGTGCCCTACTCAAGAGCACCATGTCCCATGAGGTGCTATTAACATCCTAAGCATTGGATCTGTAGATGACGATGACGATTTTCCAGCCAATGGCGGTCAAGTGTCTTGAGAATGGGGCTCTTTTTTGTGTTTTCACAAAGGTGAGGCTACACAGCTGAACAGTTTAAATGATTTGACTCAGGTGGGCAGTTTTTCACGTGTCCATCTCTTATGTGCCAGCAGGACAAGAATGCAGACATTGGCTCCCCTGGAGGTCGCCTGGAATGTGTAGCTGTAGGGGAGGATTGCTGAAACCCAGAGGACAGGCTATCTCCTGTTATTCTCAGGGGACGTGGGTTGGCCCAGGTGAACCTGTGGGAGCACTGTGGGGTGGGGCTGGGGAGGAGGAGGAGCTGAGGACACATCCAATGGGCCTGGCCTCCAACCCGAGGCTAAGTCTTAGGAAGCTCAGCTAAGCCTCTCCTGAAAGCCGTTTCATTTCGTGGCTGCTGCTGAGATGTCGGGAAGTGGCAAGTTATTTCTGGATGTGTTTCGGACAGTGTTCTGGAACACAGCACCTGTATGTGAGGCCTGGGGGAAGTTTTGAAATGAAGGTCAGGAACCTTTTGTATGTAGTTTCTTATTGGAATGACATTCTTTATTGTATGAGTATTTGGTATGAGTCCCCGATGCTGGCATCTGACTCTCATTTTTGTACTATATTATTTGAGCAAATAAAGAAATTGATTTCTTTATTTTATGTGTGTGATCCAGGTGACTCAACAGGGAGGCAAGAGAGATGTTCACCTGCCACATCTATGATAGTCTGGTGCCCGCAAGGCTGCAGGGGTCAGCCTCCTTGTCTCTGCCTGGTCTCTCTGTAACTGTCCCCCGGTTCCAATCCTAGAGTGCTAACTCACTGAGACAGTAAAAAGGTGTCCTGGGCTGGGTGTCAGGAAACCTGGGTCCTTGGGGGACAAGATCACCAGATCTGACATTCTACAACTCTTGTGACTCTCAAGGTGACAGTTCATAGTATGTCCAGGAAAATCTGGATCGGTCCTGAGTCTACCTCATCTCTTATTAGTCCCTAAACTGTGGTGCCCAAATTCTGTCACTTGGAACCAGCATAAAAATGATCAAGGCTGGCGTGATGGCTCACACCTGTAATCCCAGCATTTTGGGAGGCTGAGGTGGAAAGATTGCTTGAGGCCAGGAGTTCAAGACCAGCCTGAGCAACATAGTGACACTTTGTGTCTACAAAAAACTTTTTTTTTTTTTAATTGTCAGAATGAAGCGCTAGGTTTCTGGTCCAGACAATGTGGCCTCCATGGAAAGACATTAAAGGCATCCTTTCCCCTCCCCCAGATGACACACGAGTGTCCATTCCCCAATCCTTAGTGTCTCATCGTGTGCTCAGAGGAAAGACAGAGAGAAGGCAGTGTTATTACCCTCCTCTCACAGGCGAGGAAGCAGGCTGAGTGGGAAGTGTCTTGTTCAAGGTCACACAACCAGCTGCAGAGAGAACCAGGAACTCCTTTAGGTGCCTCTCATCATTGCCTACTCGATGAGTTCATTTAGTCATCGGGTGTTCACTGAGCACTTACTATGTACCTGGTACGACGCTAATTCTGTGGAATAAGCAATCGCAAAAGCACGGCCCCTGCCCTCTGGAGGCTCACGGACCCCACTGGTTATGGGGCTTTTGTGCCAGTAGGGATACAGGGGAGTGGGACACCCTGTGAGGATGCTGTGTGATGGTGGGCTCTCTCAACTCCCACCCCAGCTGCTTTCACAAGGGCACTGAGGTGTGTGAGGGGTCCTGCTGCTTTGTATGGATTTTAAAAGGCAAACAAGTGACATCATGACATCATTAACCTAATTTCCTCTCTCTCAGAAGGGAAGAGCCTGGGTGGGTGAGTCAGAGACAATGGGGTGAGCTGAGAACCGGTTGAGTCGGAGGGGTGAGCCAGTTACAGGTAGGGTTGTGCCATAGGGTGTCATTCAGGTGTGCTTGTTTGGAAGACAAGACTGTATCCTTGCCCTTGGCACTAGTGAGATCTCCCAATTTCAAAGCACAGTGGCTGGCACGTAAATAACAATTTATTAGTAGGCCAGGCACAATGGCTCCCACCTGTAATCCCAGCACTTTAGGAGGCCAAGCCGGGAGGATTGCTTGAGACCAGGAATTCAAGACCAGCCTGGGTAACATAGCAAGACCTTGTCTCTACAAAAAATAAAAAAATGAGTCGGATATGATGGCGTGCCTGTAGTTCCAGCTACTCAGGAGGCTGAGGCTGGAGGATTGCCTGAGCCCAGGAGATAGGGATTGCAGTGAACCATGATCATGCCTCTGCACTCCAACCTGGACGACAGAGTGAGATCCAACCAAAAATCCATTAGTGTTCATTAAAAAAGAGAGAGAGATTGAAAAGGAGAAAGGAACTCATTAGGGTTGCCAGATTTGGCAAATAAAAATACAGGAGACCCAGCTAAATTTGAATTTCAGATAAACAATAAATAATTACACTATTGGAGACGTGTCTACTAAATAGTTATTCATTTAGTAATTCAAATTTAACTAGGCCTCCTGTATTTATTTGGCAACTCTGAAACTGAGATAAGAACAATTCTTTCTCCTCCACCTTGGGGAGGTGAATCTTCTCTCTCTGTTCTCTTTCTCTCTCTACCTTTTTTTTTTTTTGAGTTGGAGTCTCACTCTGTCGCCCAGACTGGAGTGCAGTGGCCACTGCCAGCCACCGCAGCCTCGACCTGCTGGGCTCCGGTGATCTTTCCGCCTCAGCCTTCCAAGTAGCCAGAATTACAGGCATGCGCTACCACACCCGGCTGATTTTTTGATTTATTGTAGAGGTGAGGTCTCGCTGCCCAGGCGGGTCTCGAACCCGCAGGCTCAGGCAATTCACTCACCTCAGCCTCCCAAAGGCACGGGATTACAGAGCCCGGCTTCTCTCTACTTTTAAATACACCGAACCCGGCTTCTCTCTACTTTTAAATAAACTTTTCTTTCTTTGCCTCAAAAAAAAAAAAGAACAATTATTTTAACGACCTCAAAACCAGAAAAGAAATGAACTGAAGTGAAGGCCCGTGTGCCAGGGAGTTTACTGATACTCAGACCATAGCTGACATGAAGGTCACCTGGGCCCTAAATAGGGCTCTGAGTAAAACCATTATGACTATTCAGTCAACCATTCCCCTGGGTACTAGGGGATAAGCAAACCCGAGCTGTGCAAGAGAGAAGCCCTCCCTGCTTCAGGTTCACAGGCCTCAGGCTTCTGTGGACAAGGAGACCATTTCTGGAAGAAAATCCTGCAGCCGGGTAGGTCACACCAGTCTGTCTCTTTCCCGCCAACCAACCTCCAGAAGCTTCCCTTGGCTGGTCTGGACCACAGCACCAACCCGAAGAGGCCAAGGGTGAGGACACCTTGGTCTTTGGGCCTCCTCCAAGTTTCTCAAAGCACATCTTGTTTCCTGAAATGGCCCTGTTAATTGTGGCTCCCCTGGGGCCCCCTTCCACAGCCCCGCCCTGCAGGGGCTGACACTTGTGCATGGCCCCTCAGGCTTCTGGATCTGGTGTAACCCTGTCCCACACCCATTTTCTCTGGGTTTTGCATTTAGGGACTTCGCAAGCAAATGTGTCTGAGGCCCGTGGGCAGCCTGGGCTTCCTTCCTGGACCCACCTGGGCCTAGTGGTCATCAGCTCTCTGGGAGCCAGCGGTGGCCCACTTTTTTCTGTATGGGCTGGAAACATTGAGGCTGAAGATGTCTTTCTCATGGAACACGTTCACTGTGGTATGGACGGTGGAGAGAGACTCTGTCTGTCTTCGCTTGTGCTGGGGGAGGGGAAGGGACACGGGGCCTCTCGTTTCTGCTACAGTTCCCTAGAGCCATACCAGGACCCTGAAGTCCAGGGCAGCCTGTGTCGATGTGGGCATACCCCACGGTCCCTGGGAGCTCTGAAGATCCCAGTGCCCAGGCAGCCAGATCAACTCCATTAGGCGACTCCAGTGACCAGCCCAGGCCGAGCCTTTAGGACATCGGGAGAATTAAGAACAAAACAAAAGAAGAACTTGGTCTCTCTTTTGGCCAGATGCAGTGTCTCACACCTCTAAACCCAGTCCTCTGGGAGGCTGAGGTGGGAGGACTGCTTGAGCTCAGGAGTTCGAGACCAGCCTAGGCAACATAGTGAGACCTCATCTCTACAAAATATCAAAAAATTAGCTGGGCATAGTGGCACATGCTTGTAGCCCCCCAGGGGAGGCTGAGGCAGAAGGATCGCCTGAGTCTAGGAAGTTGAGGCTGCGGTGAGAGCCGTGAGTGTGCCACTGCACTCCAGACTGGGTGACAGAGTGAAGCCAACTCAAAAAAAAAAAAGAAGAAGAAGAAGAAGAAGAACTTGGTCTCTCGACACCACAGGAAACAGGAAACTGTGTCCTTGGCTCAGTCCTAATGGACTCCCCCAAGAGTTTTCCCTTGTGGACTGGGTCCTGGGGAGACTAGGAATGGGCTGGCTGGTCTCGGAGATGCAAACGCAGACAGAGGCTGGGAGGAAGGTCCCTCAGTGCTAGTCAGTGCTGGTGTCCATCAGTCGGTCTAGAGCAGGGCAGTGGAAGGCTTGGAAGGACAGCCAGGAAGCTGAGACAATCAGCCCATGGAGGAAACACCCAACTGGCAGTGGGTGTCGCTCCTGGGCCCCGAAAGGCCTGGGGTCAGGGGAGGGTATCTGAGGGCAGTGGGGAGCAGGCTCAGCCTCAGGTTCCCCAACTTCTCTCCTGCTCCCGCTCTGGTTTCCTCTCTTGATTCACAGCTTCCTAGGAAAAGGACACAGATTCGTTACGTCCGAGTCCCCCATTTAGTACCTTCCTAACCCTGGTTCCTCTGAGGACATCCTTTACAGCTTCATTCACCTGTGGCAAGTAGCCAGGTCCCTTCATAGCTGACCTGATGCACAGAGTTTGGAGATCTCCATTTCTGCCAAAGGCAGTTATTATACAAGGGTCCTTGGCTGCTCAGCAAATGGAATTCTCCACTGAGAGATGATAAAATGGTGTTTGAAACATTGTTCAGTTTACAAAAGTTAAGCTGACACCCGATTTTCAAGGAAGAGAGTAGGGGTGGAGTGGTCCCCAGATCAATGAGCACAGTTGTGCAGGTTGTACACTATACAAGGGCACAATGCCCTACATAAGGGGTAAGTGACTCATAGAGTGTTCATATGTGTGTTTTTGTGTTATTTGTACAGTTTCCTAGCAGTTGGCAGTCAAATGTCTTGTTCTATCAAAGTCAGTACATTCTGACAATTTTCCAGCAGCTGGCAGTCAAGTTCTCTAGGAAGGGACGCAATTTTCTTAGTGTACTAGGTGCTGCCTGGGCTAGTGTTGACCTTAACTGTGACTGGAAAGGGAAAGATGGGAGAAGCAATGAAGCTGAATTGATGAGCATGGGTCACCACAGCATCCCGGGACAGGACAGGCAGCATCTACCCTCCGGGGCCCTCCGAGGGAATCCCACACCTCAGGGCAGCTGTGTTCCTGGATCCAGCTGGGCTGAGGTCTACAGGTGACCCAAACTGTCTCGGAAGTGGGGAGCAGACCTGGACGGGCGGGGCTGAGGCAGCACACATGAGGGGAAAGGAGACAAGAGGGGAAACCAGGAGACCTGAGTTCCAAGCCCTACCTCCACTTGTTCTGTGACCCTGGGTAAGTCACTTGCCCTCTCTGGGAGACTGGAGAAAGACCCCTGCACAGTCCCGCGTTCTGCCGAGATGTGGACTTGCACATTCTTGGATCATCTTCAAAAGTCTCCGTCATTTTCAAATCTGTCACCTTGTTGCTTGAACCCCACGACAGCTCCCCCGCACCACAGGGCAAGTCCAACCTCATCAGCAGGGCCTCCAAGCCTGCCTGACCTACGTCCTGCCATGCCTCCAAGTTCACCTCCAGCCTCTCCCTCCCTCCATCCATGCAGCCGCTTGTGTAGACTACTGCTTCTTGGTTCTGGGCCACCTCTGTCCCTGCAGTAGCCTCCCCTACACCACCCCACCCCCAGCCTGACTAACTCCCTCTCACCTTCCTCCCCTCCCCCAGGAAACCTTCCCTGAGATCCTCCAGCTGACAGCATGAGTTTGCTGCCTCTCCTCTGTGCTGTTCTCCTCTCTGAAGCCAGTGGTTCAAGTACAGACTGCTGGGCCCAGTCCTGGTTTTTGATTCGGTAGGTCTGGGGTGGGCCCAAGAATGTGCATTCCTAATGTGCTCCCAGGAGATGCTGATGCTGCTGATCTCGGGATTGCATTTAGAGAGCCTCCGGTGGAGGCAGATCCCTCTGACTGATCTATTTTCAGGGCGTTCTCCTGCCAGTTAACTGAGAACAGGCTGACCTCTGTCGTGTCCCCAGAGTCCACCGAAGAGGGACTAATTACAAGTGGGTCGAATAGATAGAGGTTGATTACAAGAGCATTATGTACAGAAAATAACTAGGAATATAAGGTCTTACACAGTAGGTAGCATATTGTAGCATTTTCATAAAAATTTTAAAAAGCCTGTCTGTGCATGTTAGGAAAATATGGAAGGGTATTTACCAAAATATTAATATCTGGGTTTTGGGGTTCTGGCAATTAAAACAAAATTATGCTTTTCTAAATTTAAATTTTTTTTTGGTTGCTGTTAATGAGTACATGTTGGTTTTAAAACATGTTGGGGAAAAAGCCATGCATGGAGGTGCACGCCTGTGATCCCAGCACTTTGGGAGGCTAAGGCGGGAAGATCACTTGAGCTGAGGAGTTTGAGACCAGCCTGGGTGACATAGCAAGACCTCATCTCTACAGAAAATAAAAAAATTAGCCAGGCGTTGTGGCATGTGCCTGTAATCCCAGCTACCTGCTGAGGTGGGAGGATTGCTTGATCCCAGGCATTTGAGGCTGTGGTGAACTATGATTGTGCCTGGGTGATAGAAAAGCAAGAAAACTGCCCATCCTATGAAGAATGTAGGTATGAAACAAAAGATATATGAATAATGTCTCTTTCAGGTGACACTTATGTTGGGCTAATATAGGGATTCCCTGCCCAGCGTCACAAGTAGCTGACTTGTTTCTTCGTGTCCTTCCTTCTTGCATTCAGAGACCCTCTCTCTGCTCCTTCCTCCCAGGCCTACAAGCTGTCTGGGACCCTTCCAAATATCCACGCAGGCCTGGGCACTGGTCTTAAGGACCTGACATGTCTCTGCTACCTAGAATTGCCCAGGACATTTGAACATTCATCTTCTCATTTAAGCCCCAAATGGCTGTGGGATGAAGGGAGGGTAGACCTTATAGAGACAAACAGAGACTCTGTGGCGGGCACAGGGGCTCACACCTATGATCCCAGCACTTTGGGAGGCTGAGGTGGAAGGATTGCTTGAGCCTAGAAGTTCGAGGCTAGCCTAGGCAATGTAGTGAGACCTTGGCTTTACAGAAAAACCCCAACAAATTAGCTGGGCATGGTGTTGCGAGCCTGTAGTCCCAGCTACTTGAGAGGCCGAGGTGGAAGGATTGCCTGAGCCCAGGATTTTGAGGCTGTAGTGAGCCGTGATTGTGCCACTGTATTGCAGCCCGGGTGACAGAGTGAGACTACAACTCAGGGAGAGAGAGAAAGAGAGAGAATGAAATGGAGCCTCCCATTAAGTAAAGTGACTTGCCCATTAAGAAAAGTGACATGCCCAAATGGAGAAACCAGGACTAAGTCTTACTTGCCCAGACTCTGATGTAGGCCTTTGGCCAGCAGGGTGAGCCTCTGACCCTCAGCTGATAAATCCCTGCACCTACCCAGGGACTCCTACCTGGGACAAGAGCAACCAGGAAGGATGTTACTTAAGACAATTCGAGACTTTTCCAACCAAAACAAATTAAATGTGGAGAGGATCTGTTCTATACAGAGAATACTATATACTGTTCTATACAGAGTTACCTTGACTGGACTTGAACTCCTGACTTAAGGGATCCTCCTGCCTCAGCCTCCCGAGTTCCTGGGACTGCAGGTACATGCCAGCACACCTAGTCAATTCAGAGAACACTTTGATAATCCAGTTAAATAATTGGAGCTAATACCCAGGTTGGTTTGTGTTTGAGGCTGGTATTTTGAATTTCTGAATGCATTTATATATACATGAACAATATGCATGTGCCTTTAATGAAAATATTATGGTTCAGTAAAAAATTGAAAACCTGATTTTGGAGGGGTTCAAAGTTCAGCAAATTGGTAGATTTTATTCTTGTCTTTGATCTTAAGTTAGATTAGGGGTGAAGTGTTGAAAAGGATAAAGTTCCGTTTTTTAAAAATTTTGCCAGCATCCAGGAGAGCGTTTGGCACTTAGTAGGTGCTCAATACATATTGACTCACTGAACCAATGGCAATGTGATATAGTGAAAAAGCTATAAGAAGCAGGCCTGCATTGATTAGGGGTCCCAGCCATGCGCTGGCAACAGTTTGGAGTTGTGATGGGTTGAGGATCATGTAAGTATCCACTTGTCTAGCCTGGCTTTTAAGTGGAGTCTATTCAGAAGCTGAGAGGAGTTAGTTAACTTCTGGAAGTTAGTCACCGTAATACCTACTGCTTTTTCATGTTTGTGAGTTGGAGTCTCGCTCTGTCACCCAGTTTGGAGTGCAGTGGCACAATCACAGCTACTGCAGCCTCAACCAATCAGACCTAGGTGATCCTTCCACCTCAGCCTTCCAAGAAGCTGAGACTGCAGGTGTGTCCCATCACGCCCAGATAATTTTTTGATATATTGTAGAGACGAGGTCTCACCGAGTTGCCGAGGCCTCGAACTCCTGGGTTTAAGCAATCCTTTCAGCCCAGCTTCCCAAAGTGTTGGGATTACAGGCATGCGCCACCGTGCCTGGCCAATACCTACTTCTTAGTGAGTGCTATTACACATGCTGCACTCCATGAAGTAATTTACACAGTTGACTGCATTCAATTCTCGCAAACTTGTAAGTCGATATCATCCCCATTTTACAGATCAAGGAATGGAGGCTCAGAGAAACCAAATGTCCTAACCACTATCGCTGAGGACGTGGTAGAGCAGGGAGCTTATGTCAGATGTGTCTAACTCCAAAGTCCCACCTCCCAGCCCCCCTCCTTGATAACTCCCCATGCTCCTTGGACTCTTTCTGTATATGGTTCCCAAAGTTTCTCCTCCCCGTGAGATTTAAGAAACATCAGTCATGCTCACTGCACTTTGTTGCTTGGCTTCTTAGGTCTCGGTTGTCTTGGGAAGCCTTTTCTATTGACACTTGTCTTTTGTCTGTTCTTCTTAAAGATCTTATTTATCCAGTTTGAGTTTTCAGCAGGGTTCTCCCTGGGCAAAGAGATGAAGTAGACGGTTTGTTATTGGCCTGTCCTGGTCCCCCCAGTATCGGGGCCCCACTCAGTTCAGAAGGTAGACATACCCACCTGTACACCTCAACTCTGCCTGAGCAGCAGAGGTCCCCAGCAAACTTTTTTTTTTTTTGAGTTGGGGTGTCACTCTGTCACCCAGACTGGAGCACAGTGGCACGATCATGGCTCACGGCAGACCCGACCTCCTGGGCTCAGGCAATTTTTCAGCCTCAGCCTTCTGAGTAACTGGGACTGCAGGTGCGCACCACCACGCCCAGCTAATGTTTTTACTTTTTGTAGAGATGGAGTCTTGCTATGATGCCCAAGCTAGATCAGCAATTAAAAATATATATATAATCAATGAATAGCTGTTTAAGTAATATCATGCCAACTAGTGAACTGAAACTCAAACTTATATGTAGCTATATGTAAATACAAAAAAATTTAAATCATGTGAACCAAATATGTAATTTGTGCCCAAGGTCAAAATTATTAAATTTATACAAAGTCTTTTAAAAAGTCTTATAGTTAAAATTATGCTAAATGTGGAAAGCTGGTATATTTTAATTTTATGTGCTAGGGAGTGCAAACATCAAAAGTAAAAAGTCTGAGCCTGGTGCGGGGACTCACGCCTGTAATCCCAGCACTTTGGGAGGCCAAGACATGAGGATTACTTGAGCCCAGAAGTTCCAGACCAGCTTGGGTAACATAGCAAAACCTCGTTCCTAAAAACAAACAAACAAACAAACAAAACTTTTTTTAATTAGCTGGACACGGTGGCACACTCCTGTAGTCCCAGCTACTTTTGAGACTGAGGTGGAAGGATGGCCTAAATCCAGCAGGTTGAGGCTGCAGTGAGCTGTGTGTGTGCCACTGCACTCCAGCCTGGGTGACAGAAGAAGACTCCAGCTCGAAAATAAATAGATCAAAAGAATGCTTTGGGTCCTGCTCTACCAACCTCTTTAGTTGTGGCCCTGGAGAAATCCAGCCATGACTAGAGTGGGCCCCAGGGCAAGGAGGGATGACCATGGGGGTGGGGTATGGGTATGGGAGGAGAAATACCCTTGAGCCCCCTCTGATCTCCTGCAGTGCCTTCCATTGGCTAATCCAACTGGCATTCAGCCAGCAAGAGAGTCTTGCTAATGTGGTCCCCAGGAAAGCTTAAAAAAAAAGATGCCTAGGCTTTTCATAATTATTGCAAAGATAATCATGAAGTCTACAAGTATGTTACACAACCCAGACACTTGATGTGCATTATAGGAAGGATGTTCTGGGGACCATCTATAGCATAGGACTATTAGGTCCTTATTATAGTAACAGAAAATCACTGGGACAACGGGGACCTCGGATAGAGCCCTCAGTTCATACCAGGCAGGAGCTACCTAGGGCTGGGATGGAGGATGCCTGCTGGCCCTCTGGAACTGTGGCATCACCAGAGAGTAAATAATGAGCAAGTGGGAGGGGGGATGCACAAGATCCCACCGCACCCAAAGAAGGAGCGTCCCCAGCGTGCATAGGAGGGAACGGAAAAGGACGACGTGGTCAACACAGACGGGCTCGTTCCCCACACGTCATCTCACTGAACAAAAGAGAAGGGGTGGTCAGGCACGGTGCCTCACACCTGTCATTCCAGCACTTTGGGAGACCAAGGCAAGAGGATCGCTTGAGTGCAGGAGTCTGAGACTAGCCTAGGCAACATAGCAAGACTTCATCTCTACAAAAAATAAAAAAGCTAGTTGGGCGTGGTGGCACACGCCTGTAGTCCCAGCTGAGACTGGGAGGCCGAGGTGGAAGGATGGCCCAGAGGTCGAGGCTGTGGTGAGCTGTGATTGTGTCACTGCGCTCCAGTCTGGGCAACAGAGTGAGCGCCTGACTCAAAGAGAGGGAGAGGGGCAGTCTGTGAGATGTGAAAGGGTGGACTGTCAACACACAAACTAGAAAGGATCCCAGGGTTCCCGGGCCAGCTGAAGAGATGAAAACATCACTAAGCTGTGTGCCCTTCCCCAGCCAAAAGGAAAAAAGCATGTTCCCAGTGAAGGAGAAACTTACATTACGGCCGTCCTGCTGATGGCATCCTTCCCGTGAACCAGAGTCGTGGTGCTTTCTGGATCTGAGGAGGCGGAGGGCGCTACATACAGCCAAAAGGAGGGGGAGGGGAGGGGAGGGATACTTAGTCATTTTTGAAAGTACAGTCGTAAGTAAGGGAGAATGTTTAAAAACAGTAAAGAGCTCTCTTGTCCCCAAATTCTCCTATCTATACTCAATTCTCACATTTACACTCGTGTGTTTGGATTTGATTGAGATACAGACCAGCTGTGTCTGTGGGAGGACTGGTGCTGACCCTTGAGGTAATACTAGAAATGATTGGCCAGACTTAGTAACTCACAGCTGTAATCCCAGCACTTTGGGAGGCCAAGGCAGGAGGATTGCTTGAGGCCAGGAGTTCAAGACCACCCTGGCCAGCATAACAAGACCTCATCCCTATTTAAATAAATAAATGAATAAATAAGTAACTAAATAAATAAAATATTAGAAACAATCCTATCAAAAGCAGCATGTTAGCTAAAGTTTTCAAGAAAAAAATCTCCCTTGGGGGCCTGAACATTCCATCCCATGCTTTTTTTTTTTTTTTTTTGAGTTGGAGTCTCACTCTGTTGCCCAGACTGGAGTGCAGTGGCCGCTCCCGGCCACCGCAGCCTCGACCTGCTGGGCTCCGGCTATCCTTCCGCCTCAGCCTTCCGAGTAGCCGGAATTACAGGCATGCGCTACCATATCCGGCTGATTTTTTGATTTATTGTAGAGATGAGGTCTCGCCGCCCAGGCGGGTCTCGAACCCGCGGGCTCAGGCAATCCACTCACCTCAGCCTCCCAAAGGCGGGATTACAGGCTGAGCCACCGAGTCCGGCCATCCCATGCTTTATGTAGTACTTTTTTCTTGGAATAGAGATTATTAATAGTTTTATACCCATTGTTCTTCAGTAAGCTCTCTGCATATTTTCAGGAATATGAAGATATGTTAATATATGAAGGCTAATAAGTAATTATATAATATATGTCAATAAAAGTCATATAAAATATATTTGATTCCCTTACCTGAAGTCCTCTTGTTAGGGACCTGCTGGGTGTCTCTAGCTCTCCCAAGTCCATTGGCAGCGAGGCTTTTCCTTTTGTTTATGGCTCTTCCTAGGGCTTCTGACAGTTCTCCTGTCCCCTAATACTGCCAATGGCCATCACTAGGTGACGGATAGCACTAACCCCGGGGGAGGCTCTGCCGTGCCTAACTGCCACAGTTGTCCTAGAAGATCACTGTGGAGACTCAGCTGTGGGCGGTAACAGGGCTTCCCAACCTCGGTATATACTGTTGACATTAAAAGCTAGATCATTCTTTGTTGTGAGAGCTGTCTGGTGCATTATAAGATACTTAGCAGCATCCCTGGCCTCCACCCACTAGGTTACAACCAAAGATATCTATAGATATTGCTGAATATCTCCCGGGGGGTAAACTCACTCCCAGCTGAGAGCCACTGGGTTCTATGTACCTTCTGTCCCCTCCACACGTGAGCGAGGAGTGCCACCTCGGGGCCCAACGTTGCTCAGAAGTTTGAAGAGGGCCACCTTTACACACAGGTGTGGGTACTATAATATAAGTGCTTTGCCTTTACCCAGAAATAAAAGCATGTAACATACTTTGACCAATTTTCTGACTCTTAATGGCCTCATGTTTTTGTCTTGTTGTGATGAAAGGAATCAAAGCATTAGTCAGGCGTGGTGACGTATGCCTGTAGTCCCAGCTACTTGGGAGCCTGAGGTGGGAGGATCCCTGGAGCCCAGGAGTTTGAGGCTGCAGTGAGCTATGATCACACCACTGTGCTCCAGCCTTGGCAAAGGGCAAGACCCTCTCTCTAAAATAAACAAATAAAAGAATCAAAGTAAATATATTCTAAAGAAAAGGGTCTCCCCTGACTTGGGACTGATCCCCAAAGGAGACCTTGCTGATCTGAGACATTTACTATAATCACTCTGGTTTGGCTGATGCACTTTTAGGACTCCACAATCTGGCTTCAGTCCATCATTTGGGTCCCTCTCCCTCTGTTGCCACCCAGACCATTCATGGTGGCCACACACACGTCCTCTTCATCCTTAATGTACCTTGTGCTTTCCTACTCTGCACACAAACCTCTTGAATGGATACAATCTTAAATGCTCCTTCTGCTCCATTCCACTTATCCCACAAGGCACGACTGTCAACATCCTGCCCATCTGAATGCCCTTGTCACCTCCAAGAAGACTTTCATATTCCCCTAGAGAGACGTGACCTTATTCTCTAGGAATACCCTCTGACACTGTGTTTTGGTTAGTTATATGGTACCGAACCCTTCATGTCTTTTTGAGGTTAGTGTCCATGTCATCTTCTCTGCTAGAGGTTTCCTGAGAGTAGGATTCGAGAATGGTTCATCTTTGCAGCCCCTGCGATGGTGCCTCTCCACCGATCCATAGCAAAGAGCTAGGTTTTTTTTGCTTGTTTTTTGAGTCAGAGTCTCACTTTGTCACCCAGGCTGGAGTGCAATGGCATGCTCATGGCTACTGCAGCCTTGACCTGCTGGGCTCAGGTGATCCTTCTGCCTCAGCCTTCCAAGGCGCTGGAACTACAGGCATGTGTCACTACACCTGGCTCATTTAAAAAAAAAAAAATTATTGTAGAGACAAGGTCTTGCCAAGTTGCCCAGCTGATCTTGAATCCCTGAACTCAGGCAATCCTCTCGCCTCAGCCTCCCAAAATGCTAGGATTACAGACATGAGCCAATGCTCCCAGCTAAGAACCAGTTTTTTAAAAATGGTATTCATAACCCATAACAGACTAGTACTTTTTTGAAATACAATGCAAATGAATTAGTGAAAAATGATGAAGCCCTGGGATGTCTTGACAATGTCTTAGTGCTATAAACGTTTCTAAATGCTTTTTCCCAATCTCTGCATGCATTCCATTGTGAGTTGGTAGCAAGCAGTTGAGGGCTAGATTGGTTTGCAGACCACACTTTGATAGTACCACCCAGCACAGTGGTTTTCACAGTAAAAATCTACTGGAGTAGTGGATCTCAAATGAAAGCAGGCAAAGGAATCATGTGAAGAGTTTGTACAAAGGACAGTGAAGCCCACTCCCGGAGTCTGTCATTTAGCAGGTCTGCGGTAGGCCCTGAGAATCACCATTTCTAGCAATTTCTCAGGTGATGCTTTTGCTGTCAGTAGAGGGAACCACACTTTGAGAAACAGTGCACCAAGGGGAGCCTACCAATGTCAATTGCACCGCCCCCTTGTGGTGGCCTGTACTCACAATGGGCAGAACTGCTAAAGTAGCCACTAACTTCGCCAATTCGCCCCTAGAGCAGTGGGTATCAGCCACACTTGCCCGGGGGATCCAGACACGAGAAAATTGTGAGAAACCACAAGGGTCCATACCTTGGGGCTGTTCTGGGCTCAGTTTTTCCACAGGTGACTGTGCAGGTGAGGGTGAAGAAGAACCTCGGGGCGTTGTTTGAGGTGTTCCCACAGTCAAAGACCCCAGGAATGGCCTGGGCGATGTCGATGCCTGGGAAGGCGGGGATCTGGGAAGCAATCCAGAGGTCTGTTCCTGCAGCTGAGGTGACACAGGTGACAGCCCAGGTGGCGTGATAGGCAGTGATGAGCCCAGTGTGGGGCTGGGTGGTGTGTGCACAGCTGGGGGTGATACAGGTGGCATGTCATCTGGAGAATGTGGCAGAGATGAGGCCGATGGCGATGCAAGTGACTGCTCAAACGAAGAGACAAGTGGTGAAACAGGAGACTCCATGGGCTGCTCACATGTGGATTCAGGCATCTGCCTGGGTGGGGACACAGGTGGACCACGGCCACCTTTCCCATCCTCTTTGGGAGCCCACTCCGTGTGAGGTGGTGTGGATTCTTTCAGACTGGCCCGCTGTGCCGGGAGGCTTGGTTGACTGTGTTCGGGGCACTCATTGCCAAGGGCAAGTTCTATCTGGCAATATACTTCCACCCGGGGGAAAATCACTCTCTTGGAGGGAGAGTTAAGGTAAGCGGCATCTAGGAGAAATAACAGCATGGGGTCACAGGCAGCAGCATGGCCAAGTATTTTCATAAACAGGATTAGTGCTTTTCAATGCCCTTTCTTTACTTGCTTGAGTGAAAACAACTGTGATGGCTCCTGACCTCTTGGGGCTTACAGTTCAACACCTGTGTGGACACAGGCATTGCCCACACAGATAACTGAGACAGTGCAGAAAACTGAGACAGTGGTCCTATGAGAGAGGGAAGCTTCCCATGAGACTGACAGTGAGCAGAGCTCTGAAGGACAGGGGCCCAGAATGGTCACCCCCAAAAGAAAAGGGTCTCGCTGGACTTGGGGCTGATCCCAAAGGAGGCCTGGCTGATCTGTGATGGTTACCATAATAACTACGGTTTGACTGAATCACCGTTAGGACTCTACATCCTAGCTTCAGTAAATCATTTGGGTCCCTCTCCCTCTGCTGCCATGCAGACCATTCATAGTGACCATGTGCATGTCCTCTTTATCTTGAATGTACCTTGGTCAGGGTGGCATGGGGAGGGGCATTTCGGCAGAGGGAACAGCATGCACAGAGGCCACAAGACTTAAGGGCCCAGCAGGAGGTGGGCAGGGGCCGAAAGGTCAGTGTGGCTAGAGCAGGGGTGGGGGGATCATGCTAGGAGAAGGGGCTGAGGAGGCTGCAGGAGCCAGGCCACGTAAGAACTAGTGGTCAGGAGTGAGGATCCTTGGATTTCATGGAAAGCATTTTTGTGGCATGACTTTTAGGCAGGGGAGGTGACGAGCTGACTCTGGTTCTCAGGAGGTCATTGTGGCTGTCAGACTCATTGAGAAGGACAAGAGAGGTCCAGACAAACATGCCAGGGTGCCGACAAGTGTCATTTGGGGCATGGGGTCACAGGTGGCAATACTAACCCCTGGCAGAGCATGGTGTCTGCAAGTATGGTTTTCCAAGTATTTTCATAAACAGGATTCGTGCTTTTCAAGGACCTAGAAAGTATTATAGTAGATTGTGTTTAGGAGGTGAAATCAATGAAAAGCGATGATGGGTTGATGGGGACGACAGGGAGGGTATGTGGCTTGTGCAGTCATGGATGCTGCTACTGTTTGCTGAGAGGGTCATCGTGGGAGGGGACTGGGCCTGGGAAGGAGTGGGAGAGCATAGGTCATGAGTTTGGGGACATGTTGAGTCTCAGAGGCCTGTGCGATGTTCAAGGAGAGATGACAAGTGAGCAGTTGGGTATATGGGTTTGGAGTTCAGCGAAGAGATCAGGGGCCGGGGGTGGTAGCTTGTGCCTGTAATCCCCTCACTTTGGGAGGCTAAGGTGGGAGGATCGCTTGAGCCCAGGAGTTCAAGACCTGCCTTGGCAACATAGTGAGACCTCGTCTCTACAAAAAGTGAAAAAAATTAGCCAGGCCTATAGTCCCAGCTACTTGGGAGGCTGAGGTGGGAGGCTCGCTTGATCCCAGAAGCTGGAGGCTGCGGTGAGCCATGATCGCGCCACTGCACCCCAGTCTGGGTGACAGAATGAGACACTGACTCCAAAAATTAAAAAAAGCAAGAAGAGCGGTCAGGGCTAGAAAAACATATTTGGGAGTGCCACATATGGGCGGTAACTGACACCAGGATGGCGGCTATGGATAGCACCTGGAGAGGAAACACAGAGTGAGAAGAAGGAACCAGAATGGAGTCAGGAGAGGGTGAGAGGGGCCCAGGGCAAGTTTTCTAAAATAGGCAAGACTTGGGCTGA
This sequence comes from Carlito syrichta, assembly GCF_000164805.1. Lineage (NCBI taxonomy): Eukaryota > Metazoa > Chordata > Mammalia > Primates > Tarsiidae > Carlito > Carlito syrichta. The sequence goes on from NW_007250415.1 coordinate 276,979, forward strand.
TTTGAAAGTTGCTAGTGAAGATTCAAAAGTTGAGAGGGGGAGGTTGGATGTATAAGAGAGAAGGGGAATGATGGCTAATTGGAGGGCCCTGAGATGGGGAAGGGTTTGGAGCACAGCGAGTGGGGTGGGCTTTAGGCCGGAAGAGGGACGCTTCCTTGGAGGGAGGGGCACGGGAAGAGGTGAGTCTGCGTCTGTGGTGGCAGGGAGCTGAGAGAACATCCCTCTGATAGCTTTGCCTGTCTCTGGAAATTAGAAGGCAAAGGCCTCTGTTGGGGTGCAGAATAAGTTGAGGTCTGAGGTGGCAACTGCAGGATGGCAATAGGTTGACAAGAGATCGCTTTTTGTGTAGAAATGGACAAGCTGGCTGGGTGTGGTGGCTCAAGCCTGTAATCCCAGCACTTTGGGAGGCCGAGGCGAGAGGATTGCCTGAGTCCAGGGGTTCAAGACCAGCCTGGGCAATTGGTGAGCCCGCATCTCTACAATAATTGAAAAACTGAGTGGGGCGTGGTGGTGTGCGCCTGTAGTTCCAGCTACTTGGAAAGCTGAGTGGAAGGATCATCTGAGCCCAGGAGGTCGAGGCTGCGGTGGCCGTGAGTGTGCCACTGCACTTCAGCCTGGGCGACAGAGTGAGACTCCAACAAAAAAAAAGAAAAGAAAAAGAAATAGACAAACTAATTGGGAAATATAAAGGACCTAGACTAGCAAAAACAACTTCAAAAAAGACCAATGTTGGCTGGATGTGGTGGCTCACACATGTAATTCTGGCAGTTTGGGAGGCTGAGGTGGAAGGATCGCTTGAGCCCAGGAGTTCAAGACTATCCTGGGCAACAAAGTGAGACCTTGTCTCTACAAAAAAATTTAAAAAAATTCACCAGGTGTAGTGGCACATGCCTCTGGTCCCAGCTACTCGGGAGGCTGAGATGGAAGGATCGCCCGGGCCCAGGAGTTTGATGCTGCAGAGAGCCATGCACTCCAAACACTCCAGCCTGAATGACAGAGTAAGACTCTATCTCAAAAAATTAAGAAAACTAAAAAGGGTAAAACAAGAAAAAGACCAAAGTTGGAGGACTAACACTATGAGGTTTCAAGAGTTGTCATAAGGTTGCAGTGATCAAGACAGTAAAATATAGAGACATCTATTAAGGTACAAAATAAAAGTCTGGAAATAGAATCATGACACATATATATGGGCAACTGATGATAATCAAATTTGCAAAATCATTTCTTTTTTAAAACAGAGACGGAGGAGGGTCTCTATATTGCCCAGGCTGGTCTCCAAACCCTGGCCTCAAGTGATCCTCCCATCTCAGTCTCCCAAAGTGCTGGGATTACAGGTATGAGCCACGGTGCCCAGCCTGCAAAGCCATTTCAATAGAAAAAGAATAGTCTTTTCAACAAAAAATGCTGGAACAATTGGATATCCATATGCAAATAACAACAACAGCAACAAGTCCCAAAACTCCCTTTGATTCATACCTTCCACCATATCAAAAAATCAGTGGAAAATAGATCAAAGAAAAATGATAAAACAAAAATCTAAAACTTCTAGAAGAAAACATAAGGGGGAAAAAAATCTCTGTGCCCTTAAGCAAGGTAAAGATTTCTTAGATAAGGCACCAAAAGCATGATCCTAAGGGAAAAAATTGACATTATGGACTCCATAAAAATTTAAAATTTCTTCTCTTTGGAATATACTATTCAGGAATTGAAAAGACAGATCACAGACTGGGAGAAAATATTTGCAAGCCATTTTTTTAAGCAAACTCTTTTGCAAACCACAAATCATATTTCTGATAAAAGGCATTTATTTGGATTATATAAAAACTCTTAAATAGGAAAATAATTCAATCTTTTTTAATGGGCAAAAGCCAAAAACAACTGGAAGTGCTCCCTGTGATTAAAGCTGGAACAATCTGAGGAACAAAATATATAAAATAGTATTGAATAATAACCCAAAATATAAAATGACTATTCATGGGTCCATACTGATATGAGCAAATGACAAATCAGTAAATAAATCAGGGAGAAGAGAGAAAACCTCCCATGCAGGAATCCCAAAGAATTTATGTAGGTACTTGGCATTTAAGGAAGTGGAACATAATTTCTCACTCCTTCAGTGTGGGCTGTGCATAGTGACTTCCTTCCAAAGACTATAGTAGGGACAGAGGGAAAAAGAGTAACTTCACAATGGGGAAATCTGACAAACACTGCCTCAGCCAGGTGGCCAAGATCAACATCAATAGAGAGACATCATGTGGACAGCATGTACCCTTGATAGGATGTGTTGAGAACGACACGACACTTTATCTCTGTGATCTTCCTCTCAAAACCCATAACCCCAGACTAATCATGAGAAAAACATCAGGGAGATCCCAGTTGAGAAACGTACTACAAAAACTGACCAGTAGTCAAAACTGTCAAGTTCATCAAAAGCAAGAAAAGTCAGAGAAACTGTCATAGGCAAGAGGAACCTAAGGAGACAAGATGGCTAATGTAGTATCCTGGATGAGATCCTGATGCAGAAAAAGGAATCAGGTAAAAACTATGAAAATCTGAATAAATTATGGCCTTTAGTTCATAACAATGTATGTTAACAATGGTTCATTAACTGTAACAAATGTACCACACTATGTATCATGTTATATATGTACCATATTATGACATCTAGTGAGACAAACACCTTGTACTATTGTCACAATTTTTCCATAAATCTAAAACTATTCTAAAAAACAAAGCTTATAAAAGGTCTAAATGGGAAATGGGCAAAAGGGTGGAACAGACACTTCACCAAAGAATTGAGGGCCAATATGAAATGATAAGATGCTCAGCATCGTTATTCACTAGGGAAATGCAGATTAAAACACATGGTAACACACCATCACAATTTTAGAATGGCTAAAATTTAAAAGACTGCACATATCATGGGATTGGCGAGAATTTGGAAAAACTGGAACTATCATCCACTGTTGGTGGGAATGTAAAATGGTGCAACCACTTTGGAAAACAAATTGGCAGTTTCGAAAAAAGCCAAACACTCCCTCTGGTTACATAGTCAAAAGAACTGAAAATAGAATCTCAAAGAGATGTATACATCCATGCTCATTGTAGCATTATTCACAGTAGCCACAAGGTGGAAGCAAGCCAAGTGTCCTTTGACAGACGAAGACGGATAGACTTTTTAAAGATGTGGTCTATACATAGGGTGGAACATTCTTCAGCTTTAAAAAGGAAGAAAATGCTGTCGCAAGCTACAATAAGGCTAAACCTTGAGGACGTTATGCTAAGTAAAATGAGCTAGCCACAAAAAGACAAAGACTGAAGGATTCCACTGATATGCGGTTCCTAGAGCAGTCACATTCACAGAGACAGAAAGTGGAGTGGTGGTTGCCAGGGCCTGGAGGAGGAGAACTCAACCGGTATAGAGTTTCAGTTTTGCAATGTGAACAAGTTTCACAGATCTGTTGTACAACAACAGGGGTCCCCAACCCCTGGGCCCTAGACCGGTACAGGTCCATGGCCTGTTAGCAACTGGGCCACACAGCAGGAGATGAGCAGTGAGCCAGCAAGCAAAAATTCACCTGAATTTACAGCTGCTTCCCATCATTCACATTACCACCTGAGCTCTGTCTTCTGTCCGATCAGCAGCGGTTAGATTCCCACAGGGGCAGAAACCTATTATGAACTGTGCATGTGAAGGATCTAGGTTGCACGCTCCTTGTGAGACTCTAATGCCTGGTGATCCGAGGTGGAGCTGAGGCAGTGATGCTAGCGCTGGGGAGCGGCTGCAAGTACAGATTAAAATTAGCAGCGAGCATTTTGCACAGAGACCATAATAAATCAATTGCTTGCAGACTCATATCAAAACCCTATCAGTGAGCGGCAAGCAAGTTGATATACTTCAGTTGTACAGCTGCATCTGGTGGTAGGCTTTAAATCGGAATCTGACACTTATTTTAGTCTGCCTGTGGCCCACCCATTATTTTATTTATCACTTCCATCCATGCCTCTTTCTTAAAAATGATGATTGTATAATTATCTCATTATATATTACAATGTAATAATAATATAAAGTGCACAATAAATACTATGTGCTTGAAACTATCCCCCTATCTGCTGTTCGTGGAAAAACTGTCTTCCACAAAATTGGTCCCTAATGCCAAAAAGGTTGGGAACCGCTGCACAATTTGAACATGGTTAGCACTACTGAACCACACACTTAAGAATGGTTAAGATGATCTTGTTGTGTATATTTTATTAAATATTCATGTATGTATGTTAAACATGCATGCACCATACAATCCAGTCATTCCACTCCTGGGTATTTTCCCCAGAGAAATGATGGCATACAAGGGGGAGAACCCAAAAACCCCAGAATTTATTTATAAAAGGTTGTGTATTTATTCTTACATGTTTAACCTTCAATCACCTTCAAAGTACTCTCCATTTGATGCAATACACCTATCAAGATGCTTATTATACTGCTCAAAACAGTTTTTGAACTCATCCATTTTGATGACTTTTAGTGCTTCTGTCATTTTGGGGGGTCTCACCTCTTCCACAGGGACAAAATGTTTCCCTCTGAGGACTTTTTTCATCCAAGGAAACAAAAAAAAAGTTTCTTGGGGCAAGACCAGGTGAATAAGGTAGGTGGGGCACAGAGGCTATGCTGTTTCCAGTCAAAAACTGCTGAACACTCAGTGCAATGTGGGCAGGTGCATTGTCATGGTGGAAGAACCAGTCACCTATTGACCACAACTTGGGACGTTTCTTCTACAAGTCGTGATGAAACCTTCTCAAAATTTCCAGATAAAAACTTTGGTTGACCGTGTGATCCAGAGGAACAAATTCTAAGTGTACTACAAGGGCCCACCCTCCAAAAAGACAATTGTGGGGTTTTTTGGGTCCCCTTTGTACTTCCAATACAAAGATTCATGCATGAGTGTTCACAGCAGCTGTATTCATAATAGCCCAAATCTGGAAACAACCTAAATGTTCACCAACAGGTGAGTGGATAAACAAGCTGTGGTCCACTCATACAATGGCAGGGAATGTAACCAGGAATGAACTATTTATACACGCGGTGACATGGGTGAATCTCAGAATAATTATGCACAGTGTAAGAATTCAAATGGAGGCCGGGCTCGGTGGCTCAGCCTGTAATCCCAGCACTTTGGGAGGCCGAGGTGAGTGGATTGCCTGCGCCCGCGGGTTTGAGACCCGCCTGGGCAACTTGATGAGACCTAATCTCTACAATAAATCAAAATGAGCTGGGCGTGGTAGCGTGCGCCTGTAGCTCCGGCTCCTTGGAAGGCTGAGGCGGAAGGATCGCCGGAGCCCGGCAGGTCAAGGATGCGGTGGCTGGGAGCGGCCATTGCACTCCAGTCTGAGTGACAGAGTGAGATTCCAACTCAAAAAAAAAAAAGAATTCAAATGGAAAATGTTCACACTGTAAGCTTCTATTTATCAAAAGCTCTAGAATATGCGAATTAATCTATAATGACAGAAAGCAGATTGGGGTTGCCTGGGAATGAGGGGAGCGAGGGAAGGGGGAAAGAAATCACAAAAGGGCATGAAGATATTTTGGGGGTGATGGATTGTTCACGATCTTGATTGTGGTGAAGGTTTCATAGGGGTGTGTGTGTGTGTGTGTGTGTGTGTGTGTGTGCGCGCGCACGCACACACAAGAAAGAACTTATCAAATTGTGAGAGGAAAGAGAAGGAGAGAAGAAAAGAAGGAGGGAGATGAGGGAGGGATGCCTGGCCAGGCATGTCTGGCTGCTGGATGGATATTTTAGACATGGCATCCTCTGAGCTCCAACCTCACTCAACGCTCACGTTTGCACTTCTGTGTGGGGAATGTGGATTTTCAAGCATGCCAGTGTGCAGTGCTCTTCCCTTGGCAGAGGCTGCTGCCAAGGGAGGCCAAGTGTGGGCAGAGTGAATTGCCCGGCAGCAGGAATAATTAGGTGGCTGAGTCCTCGGGAGGGAGGAGAAGAGGATGTGGGAATATGAGTTGAGGAGTTGACAGTGACGTCTTTTGGGGTGTGGCTTCCTGCCAAAGATGACCTCTATCCAGGAGGCAGTCAGGCGGAGGCTAAGGCAGACACCCACTTTCTGCTTCCCGATGGCAGGTGAGGATTTAGGAGGTGAAACCTACACTGGGAAGCTGCGTATACACTGGTGAATTTGGAAAGGAAGAATAGCCAGGAGCCAGCCGACACATTTTCTTCTTTATGAGTTGTATCCGTTCCCACTTGGACTGATTCCAGGGCCACTGGAAAATCTGTCAGTCTCCATATATACTGCCTCAAGCTTTTGGGTAGATTCCTGAAGTGCCACCATGAGGTTTCATTTGGGGGTGGGCTGGATTGACCATGGGTGGGACCGTGGGGGTGATGGATTGTTCACCATCTTGGTTGTGGTGAGGGTTTCACAGGTGTGTGTGTATGTGTGTGTGTGTGTGTGTGTGTGTATGTGTGTGTGTGTGTGTGTGTGTGTGTGTACACGCGTGTGCGTGCACAAAAGAGAACTCATCAAATTGTGAGAGGGAAGGGAAGGATACAACACTGGTGCTGAGGACTTTACCTGGCTTTACTTCTTTGATCCTCACAATAAAACCTGGAGGTAGGTTTCATGATCAGCCCCCTTTTACAGATAAGGGAACCGAGGCGATTGATTACTACTCAAGAACACAGTAAGTGTCAGGAACTAGCATCTAAGTCCTTTTTCATAGATTAGAAAACCAAGCCTCAGAGAGGGAAAGTGATTTGCCCAAGGACACACAGCATGTGGGTGGAGTGGGGCTACTTGCCTCTGGAATGTGCTTTCTCTCATCTGGCTCTTCTCTTCTCTCTCCACCCCACTCCTCTCTTTGGGAGAAAGGACCCAGGAGAAAGTAAAGACACAGGATAATGGGAAGCTTGGGAAAGCAGAAAGCAATTTTGAAGAGGATAAAAGTGAACATATGCTAGAAAGAACTCTCATTTAACTCCTTCATCTCACCCCCACAATGTTTTTTAAAGCTACATAACAGGTCAGATGTGGTGGCGCATGCCTGTAATTCCAACACTTTAGGAGGCTGAGGCAGGAGGATTGCTAGAAGCCAGGAGTTTGAGACCAGCCTGGGCAACATAGCGAGACCTCATCTCTACAAATAATAAAAAAATTAGCCAAGTGTGGTGGGGTGTGCCTACTTGGGAGGCTGAGGTGGAAGGATCATCTTGAGCCCAGGAGGTCAGGGCTATGGTGAGCCATGATCATGCCACTGCACACTAGCCTGGGCAACAGAGTAAGACACTGACTCAGAGAAGAGAAAATAGTGGACATTTGAAAGCTCAAAGGAATGATCAAGCAAACTTTTCTAAACAGCTGGGATGGAATATTGTACAACCGCCAAAAAAGACAATCACGGAGACCGGGTGGCAACATGGAAAGAAACTTCTGATATAACATTTAGGTAACACCTTTTGACCAAGGGATTCCTTTTTCTCAAAATATGTTCTATTTTTTTGCTCATTTCATTTCTTTGCTCATTTCATTTCTTTTTAACTAAGTTGTCTGCCACAGTCCTCATGGCCCTTAAGTGTGTCTAATTCGTGCCATTGGAATCCACCCTGATGATTCAGGGACACACTTGCAAACCAACATAGAGCGAGGGAGGGCTCTTCTCTCAAATTGGTTGATTGACATGTCACTCAAAGTCTTATCTGTATATGAACTGGTCACATTTAGTTCTGCATGAACAATATGGTTGTATTGGAAGGAGCATATTAGTAGAAGAGAATGAAATGACAGGAAAACAGACTTCTCCAAGAAGATTTGAACTATGTATTTCCTAGCCATAGTTTTAAAATTCGTAAATATATGTACACACATGTTCTGGGCACGGTGCCCCTGCTAACCCCAAAGCCCACTTTCCACCCACATCCTGATTTCTGTCCCCAGTGGCCCATCAGGACAGCCTAGGTTGTCAGGTCCCCACGCCCACCTCAAGCTCTCCCCGTGAAGGGCTCTCCAGCTCCCAGATCTGGGGGGCATGCCCTCTACTCCGCCCTTCTGCTTCCTGTCCTTGCTTTGCCCCCGCCCCTCCCCTTCCCTGGGGCCCAAGGGGTACTCACTCAGCCGCCTTAAGTACAGAACCGCATCCTCGTACCCTCGGTAGTAGTAGTCGTGCAGCATCTGAGGGTGGGGGCACAGGAGAATAACCGAGGCTGCAGCAGCAGAGACAGCCACAGCCCCTCGCCCGCAGCACCTGCTCTTGTGGCTCTCGATGGGTTTTTCACAACGTCCCCCTCCCGCGTCCCATGCCCCGCTGGGCAGCGATTCCCGAGCACGTGTCCCCCGGGAGTCTGCTTTCATCAGCTGCACCATTCACAGCCGATCCTCGGCCTCCCCGCGGGCAGGAGAGGGTGGGGTGTTTATGGCAGAACCAGAGAAGGTGCATTCGGGCCACGTGAAGAGCGAAAGCTGGGGTCTGGGTTCAGGTCTCCTCAGTGTTGTCACCTGTTGGCTGTGTGGAGGTAACTTCTCACAGCCTCAATGTCTTCTCTGTAAAATGGGGGCAATAATGGCATCTATTGCGAGGATGCTTAACGGTTACACGCAATGCTGCCTGGGGAACTTTGCTGTGAAGGGCCGAATACTGAGTATTTGCCACTCTGCTGGCCACATGCAGTTTCTGCTGCATATTCTTCTCTTTCTTCTTCTCTCCCTCTATTTTTTTTTTTTTTTTTTTACTCTTTAAAAATGGAAAACCCATTCTTAGCTCACAGGCTGTACAAAAACAAGCCATAGGCTGGTTTTGGCTCAAGGTTTGCGGTTTGTTGACACTCGCTGGTACATTGACGCTCAGAGTGGAAGGGTTCAGTTAACATTTCTGTCAGCAGTTCTGACATCATCTCGTTTTATCGGGAAGAACCCCGAGGCTGGAAGAGCTTAGGGGTCCTGTCCAAGGTCACATAGCTAGTTGGCGGCAAGGCCAAGATACAGGTCTAGGAGGAAGTTGAGGGAAGGAGACACCGCTGGAACTTGAGTGGCTCCACCAGCTACCCGATCCCACTGCTAGATGCTGCCACCTTCCCCCGATCACCCCCTTCCTTAGGCTCCTCCTGTCTCTCACCACCAGGTCCGGGGGGAACAGGGCATGAGTCATCCTGGCGATATTCTCCAGGGAGAACTGGAAGGAGTAGTTGAACATGCGGAAGTCGTGGAAGATGGCGGGGCAGTCCCGGGGACAGATGTCCTGCTGCCCGCTGAAGGTGGAGATGGTGATGGAGTCTGTCCAGAAGGCACAGGGCTGCATGCCTGTGAACCCCCCATCGATGTACCTCTGTAGGGGGTGGAGCGAAAAATATTCGTCTGGGGCCAGAGTTCTCACCTTCACTCAGGGAAATGGGTCCATGAGACAGCAGGACCGGAAGACACTTCAAGGCAAGACTCAAGACAGGTTCTGGTGGGTGAGTGGTGTGCCCACGATCACTTGGCCTCTGAACTCCCAACACAGTGCTCTGTCCCTGCACTGATGCCCCTCAGCCATATTATTGGCACTGAGACTGGGGCTCCCCTCTGTGACTAGGGAGGGGGAGACATATTCTGGTTAAACTTGAGTGGCTCCACCAGCTACCCGATCCCACTGCTAGATGCTGCCACCTTCCCCCGATCACCCCCTTCCTTAGGACCTGTGCTCCCCTGCCATAGCCTCACCTTGTTCCCACCTTCAAGCCCCTTCCCTGCTGGGGCTTCTGCTTCTCATCTATGAACGAAAGACGACAAATACCAAGCTCTAACTCCCGGGGTTCCTGGGAACTGCCTCACTGGCGTACAATATGGCTCCTACTGCCTGAATCTTGCTCTTTGAACCTTATTTTCTCTTATATATAAGATGGGGGGGGCGTATGATGGTTCACACCTATAATCCCAGCACTTTGGGAGGCCAAGGAGAGAGGATTGCTTGAGCCAAGAAATTTGAGACCAGCCTGAGCAATATTTTAAAAATTGCTGGATGTGGTGGCGTGTGCCTGTAGTCCCAGCTACTTGGGAGGCTGAGGCGGGAGGATCACCTGCACCCAGAAGGTCAAGGCTATGGTGAGCCATGATTATGCCACTGCACTCCAGTCTGGGTGATGGAGTGATACCTCAACTCAAAAAACAAATTAAAATAAAATGAGGAGGGGGCCTGGGTTAGACCATCCCTACTCAAATGCAATGTGTAACCAGCAGCACCAACAGCCCCCAGAGCTGGTTAGAGACACAAACTCTCAGGCCCATGCCAGACCCACCGGATCAGAGCTTGCATCATCTTACAAGTCCCCTGAGTGGCACAGTGAAATCTGTGAGGCTTCAAAGATCCTCATCATTTGAGGCTCAAGGTCCCAACGCTTCGGGTTTGTCTTCTACTCTCTGCCAAGTTTGGGAAAATCTGACAGGCATGTGGAGTCTTGATTTGCTGGGCTCAGTAATGGGTAGGTGGGTCCAAAGAGAATCCCAGGCCTGCTGGGGGAAGTTCATCTTTTTTTTTTGAGTTGGAATCTCACTCAGTCGCCCAGACTGGAGTGCAGTGGCT
>NW_007250415.1:288096-289120 GCF_000164805.1 Carlito syrichta
GGCTCAGGCAATCCACTCACCTCAGCCTCCCAAAGGCGTGGGATTACTGGCTGAGCCACTGAGCCCGGCTTGATTTTTTAATTTATTGTAGAGATGAGGTCTCGTCAAGTTGCCCAGGTGGGTCTCAAACCTGCGGGCTCAGGCAATCCACTCACCTCAATGGAAGTTCATCTTAAATCTCCAGAAATTCACCCACGCCAGGAATTGAGTGAAAAAGACACGAGAAACTTTCTGACTGCATTCTGAGAACACCCCTCTGCTCCCCTTAGCTGTCACCTTCCCCCATCACCCCCTCCCCAGGCTCCTCCTGCCTCTCACCACCAGGTCCAGGGGAACAGTGTGTGGGTCATCCCGGCAATGTTCTCTACCCTGTGAAGTGAGTCACAAGGACCCAGAGATGCCCCTGGATCCCGGCTCACACCCTCCCCACCCCGGGGCACTCACCACGCCACGGTATGTTGGGGGGATGAGGCCACAGTAGACGGGGACGAAGCAGCTGCAGTAGAGGGCCTGTGAGAGAGAACAGGGCTGAGAGGCTGAGCCTGGGGCTGGGGTCGGGGACGGCTCACCTGTCCCAGCCTGGGCCTCCGAAAACCCAAGTCGAAGGTGCCGCCCTGAGAAGCAGAGCCCCGAGCTATGTTCCTGGCCCTCACTATTGGGGCTCTTGGTAATCTACTTTGTCAGTCTGGGCCTGACATCCCAGCTTTAAAGAAGGAGGGTGGCCTCAGTATCTCCAGGGTCCCTCCAGTGTCCCTCTGACACCAAATTTTCACAAGTCCAGTGGGATTCAACAACCACTGATGTGGGTCTGTCCTGGGCCAGGTCTTGAAATCAAAGGAGAGTGAGAGGCTCACCCTTGGGAATGCTCAAAGAGAGTGAGTTGGCTAGGCGCTGTGGCTCATGCCTATAATTCCAGCACTTTGGGAGGCTGAGGCAGGAGGATCACTTGAGGCCAGGAGTTTGAGACCAGACCTGGCCACATAGCAGATCTCAATTCTACAAGAAAAATTAAAAAAAAAAAAAA
>NW_007250415.1:289140-292262 GCF_000164805.1 Carlito syrichta
AAAAAAAAAAAAGAGAGAGAGAGAGAGGAGTAAGCAAGCAGGTGATGGTACAGTTGGGTGACAGGTGCTTTGATGGAGGTGATATGCCACCGCACTCCATCCTGGGTGACAGAGTGCAACCCCCCGACTCAAAAAAAAAGAAAAAAGAGGCCGGGCTTGGTGGCTCAACCTGTAATCCCAGCACTTTGGGAGGCCAAGGTAAGTTGTTGGGAGCCAGCCTTGGACGCCCGCCTGATTGACAAAGACGGAGGAATTTTCTTTGTCTTGCCCCTTTACAAATGGCATAAAAGCTTTCCCTTAGCTAACATTAAACGTCATCTATTCAGGAAGCAGGTGTCCGAGTATATTATCTTCGTCTTTCGCCTATCTGTCTCTCCTTCAGGAAATCTCACGACGCTTGCAGGGCTGGACCCCTTCAGTAAGGGGATTGCCTGAGCCCACGGCCCCAAGGGAGGGGCAGGGCAGGGCTGGGCAGGAGGTGATGAAGGAAAGTCCCATGCCAGGAGTGATGGGCGTTTCCTCAAGCAGGCGAAGGAGGGAGGGCATCCAGACAGGGGATACAGCAGGTGCAAAGGCCCAGAGGCCTGGTTTACTGGAGTTGGCATGATAGGAGGGGGCAGGTAGGGGGGAAACTGCAGCAGTGGGAGATGAAGTCAGAATGGGGTGGGTGTGAGGAGACAGCTCTTGGAGAACTGGATGCCAATAAGTCCAGGGAGCCGTGAAGTGGGTGGAGGAGGTGGCCATGTCCACTGCCCGTTCACCTCCTGCGCCCAGGATCATGGCCAGGCCCATGTGGAGCTGTGAGGATGGGGTGGCAAAGGCCTTGTGCGGGGGGGAGGGGAGGAGAATGGACGTATGGGGTGGAGGTGGAGGGCCATGCAGCTTTGCCCTTTTGCCCTGAAAGAAAGGTGAACCTATCCATGGCACACTCCAACCATCATAATTTGTAATTGAAATTTATATTAGTGAGCTTAGAACATCACACTGGTGGAGTTAGCATGCGCTTTTCTTTTTTCTTTCTGTTTCTTTTGAGTTGGAGTCTCGCTCTGTCACCCAGAGTGGAGTGCAGTGGCACGCTCCGGGCCACTGCAGCCTCCACCTGCTGGGCTCCGGCGATCCTTCCGCCTCAGCCTTCCGAGTAGCCGGAATTACAGGCATGTGCTACCACGCCCGGCTGATTTTTTGATTTATTGTAGAGATGAGGTCTCGCTGCCCAGGCGGGTCTCGAACCCGCGGGCTCAGGCAATCCACTCACCTCGGCCTCCCAAAGCGCTGGGATTATAGGCTGAGCCACCAAGCCCGGCCTCTTTTTTTTTTTTTTTGAGTCGGGGGGTTGCACTCTGTCACCCAGGATGGAGTGCAGTGGCATGATCACAGCTCACTGCAGCCTCAACTGCCTGGGCTTAGGCCATCCTCCTCCCTCAGCCTCCCAAGTAGCTGGGACTACAGGTGCGCACCACCATGCCTGGCTAATCTTTTAATTGTTTTTGTAGAGATGCAGTCTTGCCATGTTGTCTAGGCTGGGTCTCGAACTCCTGGTCCCAAGGGACCTCTTGCCTTGGCCTCCTAGAATTCTGGGATTATAGGCATGAGCCACCGCGCCTGGCCAGAGTGCACTTTTCTAAGTGATAACTGATTTGGTGAGAATTCAATCCTCTATCAAGGGCCACTGGAAGAGAGAGGGCAGAAGGACAAATGTGAGGGCCCCTCTCACTTGATGACTCCTGCAAACTGGGAGTAATTCAGGGGGATGCACTGCAACCCGGGCTGGAAGGCCCTGAAGGAGCCATGGGCCCTCTATGGGTCACACTCCAACCTCTGAGAAGCTCTGGGATTAGCACAGAGGGCTGGGCACGACAGACACGAAAGGAGGGCCTGAGGCCTGGATGCAGGGGCTGAGGCCTGGATGCAGGTGCTGAGGTGCTGAGGATGGAGGTCACCTCGGGTTCGTCTTAGGCTTCTCCGTGTCCACCTCATCCGACAATGGGAGACGCTGGGGGCATGAAGCAAGGAAGGACTAGGGCAGTGAGGCGGCCGGGTTCCCGTCCAGGGCCATGGAGACGGAGCAGCGCAGCCCTGCCACCCCCTCCCAGTCTGCCCTCCCGGTCCAGCCCCCTTGCCTCGATGAGCTCCTCCTTGGACGTGTACTCTGAGACCACGACACTCTCGCCGTCGGTGAAGCGGGTGAGGCTCACGTGGAGCTTCCCCGTGGCCACCTTGTAGGAGTCCTCGGGCAGGACCTGGTACAGAAACTGCCTCATCATCTGCACCATCTTGCAGGACGGGGACAAGGGCCCCAGGAAGGATTTCTTCACCTCGGCCACGCCCACGTTGAGGACTCGGAGGTACTCGTCTGCAGAGCAAGGAGAGGGGGGCGGTCCTTATCACCCGGTGGCCAGGGGGCAAGAGAGGTCTGGGGTGATTTGGCCAACTCCTCCTGCGACCGACCAACCGGGAAACCTGGGATTCTGAAGACAGCCAGGTCCCAGGATTTGGCCTGCTATTTTGCACATGACGGAAGCAAGACACTGAAGAAGGAAGTCACTGGCTCCAGGGAATCCACAGCCAGGCCATGGCAGAGCTGGACCTGGGAGTCCTGACCCATGTCCAGGAGTAGCTACATGATAGACACTTTCATATCGACAGCTAGAGGAATATGTTCCCACCCCAAAATAGCTCTCCCCAACTGCTTTTTTTTGGAGGGGAGATTTTACTCTGGCACCCGGGCTGGAATACAGTGGCATGATCATGTCTCACTACAGCCTCAAACCCCTGTGCTCTGGTGATCCTTCTGCTTCAGTCTCCCATGTAGCTAGGGCTAAGGGTGCATGCCACCATGTCTGGCTTATTATTTTATTCTTTATAGAGACGAGGTCTCACTATGTACAATGTTTAGGCTGGTCTCGAATTCTCAGCCCCAAGTGATTCTCCTGCCTTGGTCTCCCAAAGTGCTGGGATTACACGTGTGAGACACCATACCTGGCCAACTTCTTGTCACCCTGCCTGGAAATCCACTACCAGACCACGTTTCTAGGGGCCTACATGAGATGCCAGTGAAAACACTGGAAGCCGGGCTCGGTGGCTCAGCCTGTAATCCCGCACTTTGGGAGGCTGAGGTGAGT
>NW_007250415.1:292434-303451 GCF_000164805.1 Carlito syrichta
ATAAATCAAAAATCAGCCGGGTGTGGTAGTGCGTGCCTGTAGTTCCAGCTACTTGGAAGGCTGAGGCAGAAGGATTGCCGGAGCCCAGTGGGTCGAGGTTGCGGTGGCCGTGAGCGGCCACTGCACTCCAGTCTGGGTGACAGAGTGAGACTCAACTCAAAAAAGAAAAGAAAAAGAAAAAAAGAAAACACTGGTGCGGTTGAAAGTCTTTAGCTATGACAACCTGAGACACTTGATGAGTCAGTGGACAGGGAGGGGCGCTGGCCTTGAGGTAGGTGAAATGCCAGAAGTAAGTGAACTTTGGCCTGAAACCATTGTGTCTTCTTTGCTTTATGGCCCCTGGTACAGGTCTGAGAGGAAGACAGCCCTGAAATATGGGGTACATAGGCTCACACGTGCTGTGTACCCGGTAGACGAATGTGCTGTTCAGGAGGTAGAAGAGGAGGACATAACCTCTTCACCCCAAGTCCCCAGAATCCCACCAGGGAAGTCTGGGTTGCAAGCTTAATAAGAAGTGACAACTTGCAACCAGGTGCCTTGGCTCACACCTGTAATCCCAGCACTTCGAGAGGCTGAGTTGGGAGCATCTCCTGAGGCCAGGAGCTCGAGACATACCTGGGCAACATAGCAAGACTTCATCTCTACAAACAATCAAAAAATTAGTGGGGTGTGGTGGTGCATACCTACAGTTCCAGCTACTGGGGAGGCTGAGGCGGAAGGAACGCCTGAACCCAGGAGGTCTAAGCTATGTTGAGCTGTGATTGCGCCACTGCACTCCATCTTGGGATACAGAGTGAGACTCCGACTCAAAAGAAAAAAAAGTGCCAACTTGCTTGATTCTCACAATGGTACTGGGGCTTCATTTTCACAATACTGGGAAGTATGTATTTCTATCCTCATTTTCCTGCCAAGGAAACTGAGGTTTACAGAAGTAATATTGCACACTTGGGGTCAACCAGTTAGTAAGTGAGCAAAGTGGGATTTTAACCTAGGATATGTGGTCCCAGAATCCATGCTCCTTCTACCATACTAAGCCAAAAGCCAATTCCAGAGCCAGAGCTGCACCTGTTTTTTGTTGACCACTGCTAACTTCTACCCTATGCAAGCCTTCTGGGGAAGTCAGGAGTAGAAATAGGTCCGAAAAAGTTTGCCAGATTTTTTATACAAAAATTTAACTGTAAAACATCCTACACGGAAGAATGTTCTTACTGTTAGTGTCATGCAGCAATGACCACCTGGGATGCTGTGCAGTCGTGAGCTCTCTGCCATGGGGAGGAGTCTCCAAGCAGAGGCTGGACAAGTACATCTGTCAAAAAACTTATCAGAGATTCCTGCATGACTGGCAAGGGTTAAGATTGTTTCCAACCTAGAGATTTGGGGATTCTCATGTGTGCCTTGCAAATATCTGAGGAGTATTCATGATGTGCCTTACTCTCCTATTTATAAAGAGAGGCTGAGGCACAGAGAGGTTAAGTGACTTGCCTAAAGTCACACAGAAATTTGGAGACACACCGAAACCAGGGATGCTCTCCTCTTGTGTTTTACAGTTCACAGCAGTCCTGGACAAGAGAAAGATAAGAAGCTTCACCACCATTTTCCAGAGGTGGAAACAGGTGAGAAAAGCTAAGCGTCTTGCCTGAGATCAGACAGCCAGGCAGTGATTTTTCTGACTCCACACCCCACCTTCTTTCCCCGGGTGTTGGGCTGATCCCAGGAATGAAGAGGCTGAGGGAGCCTGGGTTGCCATGGTGACGGTCTTTTCTTGCCAACGTTTGGAATCACACCTGCATGTGTGTAGCAGGGAACGACCAGAGCATGGGAGCATCTTTGCTCCTCTCACAGGGGAGGGTGCTCCTGGGAGGTGAAAGACCCTCCAGTTCTAGCGAGGTTAGCTTTACCATGTGCCAACACGTGTAAACAGTATCTTCCCTCGAGGGTGGGCAGTGGCTAACCCACTCACAGGTTATGAAGCAACTGGGCTTCAAGGTGTTGGGTCACTGAGGTCTCACCTTTAAGACCAGTTGGGATGGGGAGTCGAACCAGGGTGGAGATGTGCTGCTTTTGGAATTCTCAGTGAGCAGCTTAACTCCCTCACAAGAGTCAGCGGCCTTTCCCACAGTGCCCTGGGGCCAGGAGCACCTGACCCAGCTTACCTGTGCACTCTGGAGTCCCAGCAGGAGCTACTGCGGGGAAAATGCAAAGAAGTTGCTCTTATCACACAAATCATATATGCTCATTGTGGGGAAAAATGTTTAATGCAGACATGCAAAAAGAAAAATAATTAAAATGTCTTGGAATCTCTCTACCCAGAGACTGGCATTTGGTCTGTCTTCCTAAACTATAAATATTTTTATTCTTACTTATAGAGAGCCATACTATACATGCTATTTTAATTTGCTAATATATTATATATATTTATAACTCGCTAATATATACACTATTTGTAACAGTTAATATATTGTGAGTGTCTTTCCAGGTTAGTAAATATTCATTGATAGCCTAATTTTAAAAGTACTGTGGAGGCTGGATGTGGTTGCTCACGCCTGTAATTTCAACACTTTGGGAGGCTGGGGCAGGAGGATCACTTGAACCCGGGAGTTCCAGACTAGTCTGGACAACATAGTGAGATCCAGTCTCTAAAAAATAAAGAAAGAAAAGCAGTGTGGAAAGATATTGTAAGGTTATACCATTATTTATTGGTCAGGTACCCAACAGGGGTTGTCTATTTAATTTGTTTCCTTTGCTTTTCTAAATAATGATGCGATGAACAATCTCATGTTAAATTATTTGCCCATATTCTTAATTATTTCCCTTAGGATAACTTCCTAAAAGTGAGAATGCTGGCCAGAAGCATGCATATGTAAAGTCGTGTAAAGCTTACTATAATCGTGGCTTTAGTTTATTATTCATCTACAGTCAACCCCTCAGCTATTCAGGGATGGTGGTGCATGGCAGACCAAAGCCATGAACAAGATCATGGAAACAGTATTGCCATTTCCAGTGTGCTCCCATCTGAAAATGGTGTTACCTGGGAATTAGTAATCCTCTAGCCAGAGTCATGTAGCCAGGGAGGGAGGTGCAGGAAATTGTCTGATGTCTCCCTGTCTGGGGCTCAGTTTAACATTCTCTCCTGCTGCTCACAGGAGCCTCAAACCAAAGGATGCCTTTATCTCTGCATCTCCTTGCTTCTCTCCAGATCTCTGTGTGTTGGTGTATGTCTGTCTTCAAAGTTTCTGTCTTTCTTTATGTCACTGTCTGTCCCTTTCCTCTCCTCTCCTCTCTCCTACCTCCCTCTCTGTCTCACCACTCAGGAGAGAAACAACTAATCTTCTGGCTAAATAAGTCTAGTTGGTAGAAGGCAAGCGTTAAGCACAGCAATTTCTGGATGCTGAGAGGGGGGATATATTTAGCTTCCTTCTTTATACATCTCTGTACTTGCCAGCACCTTCTCCCATGTAAAGGCCTCCTTCCAAGCTACAGGCTGCCAGGCTCTGAGACACAGAGTCCCACACTGACCACAGCAAGGTGGGATTTAGAAGTAGGCCCACAGGCCCATTGTATCCTGCTCAAGATTGGCTGCTCCCGCCCCCAGCCCACTCTGGCCACATCCACTTCCGCTCTGAGAAGATTCTCTCAGGGAAAATCTGGTCTTCCCCCACCTTTCTCAATAGCCCATCACTGTGCTTTGCATGTAGAAGGTTCTTCAGAAACCTTTCCCGTCAGCTAGAAATTCCTCCAGGGCAGAGATGGACCATGCTCCATATGCTCACCAAACCTCCCACACTTGTTGGATGTTCAGTGTCTGTTCAGTGTGAGAACAGAGGAAAAAAACCTCAAGAGCAATGGAGATGCCCCAGGGAAGGGCTACTTAACCCAATTACCCAATCACAGCTTTGAAGGCAAGATCACTCCAGATGGACAGATAACAGAGCTAACTGTATTGATTAGTGTGGTCAACTTAACAGGTTTTATGAGTCCGTTGTGTGCCCCCCCCCCATAAGTAAGTTGTTGGAACTGGGAAACTTTGAAGGGCACTTGGAAACTATATTTCTAAGTTTCAGCCACTCACAATCTTTCATTCTTCTATGACCACATCCATTTCCTGGAAACAGCTCAGACTTTAGAGCTAGGCAGATATGGTTCAAATCCCAGCTGAACCACATGCTATCTAGGTCATCACTGGCCAGTTAAAGAACTTCTGTCAGCCTCAATTTTGCCACCTGTAAGATGGGTATGAGAATACCTACTGACTGGGCATGGTGGCTCATGTCTATAATCCCAGTACTTTGGGAAGCTGAGGTAAGAGGATTGCCCGAGCCTGCGGGTTCAAGACTAGCCTGGGCAACTTGGCAAGACATCACCTCTACAATAAATCAAGAAAAATTAGCTGGGTGTGGTAGCATGTGCCTATAGTTCCAGCTACTTGGAACCAAGGCTGACATGGAAGTATCACCTGAGTCCAGCAGGTTGAGGCTGTGGTGGCCATGGGCATGCCTCTGCCTCCAGCCTGAGCAACAGAGTGAGACTCTGACTCAAAAAAAAAGATACATTAAAAAAAAATTAGCTCAGTGCAGCAGCACGCACCTGTAGTTATGGCCCCTCGGAAGACTGAGGCGGAAAGATCGCCAGAGCCCAGCGGGTCAACACTGGGGTGGCCGTGACCGTGCTACTGCACTCCAGCCTGGGCAACAGAGTGAGACTTCAACTCAAAAAAAAAAAAAAAAAGAATACCTACCTTACTGGGTTGTTATGAGGCAGTTTTTAAAGTGCTTGCACATGATAAATGCTCAGTATTGGTTATGCCAGTAATTCCCTATGCTTTTTTGTGTTTTTTAGCTTGCTCACCTGAACAAGGGACAATGATCCCTGCCTCATGTTCTTATCAAGGCATGGTCAGGCTCATGCATGGATCTCAAGAGCAAAGTAAAAACATGGAGACTGGTTGGGCATGGTGGTTCACACCTGTAATCCCAGCACTTTGGGAGGCTGAAGTGGGAGGATTGCTTGAGCCCAGGATTTTGAGACCAACCTCGGCAACATAGCGAGACCTTGTCTCTACTCTAAAAAAAAAGGGGTTTTTTTAAGTGTAATAATTTTTTTAAACAAGCATGAAGACAGTGTACCCTCAGGATAGGTGTGTTTGGCAGCACACTCCCTCTCATGTCAACTTGGAAACCCTACAGGTTTAGTAGAGGAAAAGGGGGAGGGGCTAGAAAAATCATCAAAGGGAAAGCAGGGGGATAACTGGATATATATTTCTTTTATTTATTTAAGTGCATAATGTTCCCCTTTTACAAGTGCAAGGATGGTCTCTATCTTGTTCATCCTTATGTCCCTAGCACTCCATATAGTGCCTGGAACAAAGCAGTCACTTAATAAACATGCACGCAGGCACGAATAAGGAATAAATAAATGAACTCCAGAAATTGAAAGAGAATACTCAGGCCCGAGAGACAGAAGCAGTTATTCAAGATGACCCAGATGGTAAAAGCAGAGGGCTTCTCTCTCCCTCCTTCACACGGCCTCTGAGTGAAAAATCCCAGAAAGATGGGCACTTGGGGTTGACAATTTAAGCTGCTGGGGATCCCGTCCACAGGGTGCCAGAATTAGATCCGCGGCGGAGGGTGGAACTGCGGGGTCTCCGGGCGGCCTGGTCGCCTAGCAACAACCTGCGGCTCAGCCAATCACCGCGCGGCGCTGCCGCCGCCGGCTCTGCTCCCGCTTGCTCGCAGCTTGCACGGTGGGCACGAGGGAAGCGGGGGGCGCAGCAGCCCCGGGGGAGGCGCCGGCGAGCAGAGCTTTCTCAGGCTCTCGGCATCCCTGCAGGGAGCACCTGGGAGTCTGCTGCTCCTGCCTGGTCCCTAATCGCAGGCTGACTTACAAGCAGCATCCTCCTGCTTGACTGCCCCCACTCCAATATTGTTATTATTATTACCTTAACAACAGTCGATTACCTAAGCAGGCTTTCCCTCCTGCATCTGTTTATTCTCACAGTGACAACGAGCCCCAGAAGAGCAGTGACCCCGATTGCTTTACCGTTTTATTTGTATGCTCTACACTCAGGGGCATTGACTGACAAACACTTTGACTGGAAGCTACAGTGTCACTAACTGGAAGGTCCACTGAGTCCCTCTGGGGCAGTGAGTTTTCATCAAGGGAGGCTCTGTTCAAAATAAGTTTTAAATGAAACCCAAATATATAAAACAACTAAAAACAGAGCTGGGTTAAAGCTGTTCCGAGACCCTGTCCTGTTGTGACACTCCACCTTAAGAAGGTAGGCCCCTCAAAGCACTGTCTTGAGACTCCTAAGATTCTAGGAGCCTGGGTCAAAAATACCAGTCTCAACGAATTCTCTCATTTGACTGATAAGAAATCCCGCCCAGAATAAAGGGGAAGCTCAGTAAATATTGGCTGAATGGAGAGATGGATGGATAGATAAATAAAGAATAGATATACCCTAGGTCACACAATCTGTGTCAGCACAAACAGAACTAGAATGTATGTGAATGCTCACGTTTTTCTGCTCTGTTCTGAATGCATTACAGGCTTTAGCCAAAAGCAAAACAACTTTGACCTATTTAGCACTTAAAACCAAACAATATTTTTTGTGGATAATAGCAATCCTTCACATAGACCTTTTTCTAACCCTAAGCGTTTACTAAATAATTGAATTTAAAAGTTCAGATTGTCTTATGTCCCGTTGCCATGGAAACAGAAGAAGCCCCCCGCTGGTTCATCATCCAGGTTCCTAGCAAGGTATCCACAGGCCTCTTTCCCTGCTCTCAAGTACAGGACCCGGGGTCTCACCCCCACCCCCTGTACCTCTCCTCCAGAATCCAGGCACACAACCTTCCAACATTTCACTGCAGGCTTTTACTGATCACCCTGAGGTGAAACAGGCAGAGAGGAATGTGTCTAGAAAGTTCTCTGGAAACTTACTCTTGCTCTTTTCTCTCTTTTTTCTTGGTATTACCCAGAAGTCCCTTTGGAATCCTGCTCCAAGGTAGAAACCAACATGGCCCCTATTTAGCCTGGGGTCCTACAGATTTCTCCCTACACTACCAAAGGGACTCGGGGATGGTGCCACAGCTGTGAACTAGTCACTTCCTAGTCTTAAGGGTCATTTTGTTTTGTGTGTGTGGTCTGGGACCTGCAGGGGAGCCTCTCCTATACAGAGAAAAGGTCATCTCAGAGTATCTCCTTGCTCGGGATTCTCTCTAATTATGGCACCACCACAGAGGAAGGCCCAGGCTCCCCGCCAAACTTAGGCTCCCTCCCTCTTTCAAATCCATGATGAGTAGCGCTCATTTCTGCTGACTGGAGTAATTCAGTGACCCAGCTGTCTGAGGTTTCAGCTGGTTGGGTCTGCTACCTGTGTCTCTCTCCCTTTTTGTTGCCTGCAATTTGAAGTCCTCATGAAACCACAGGGTTCTTAGTCCCACCCTGACTGTTTACTGCTTTTAATAGCTACCACTTTTGGATAACTCCTTAATGCTGGCCTCGTTGAATACTCACAACATTCCTTTCAGGTAGGTACTATAGTTATCTCCTCTTTATAGATGAGGAAACTGAGGCTTAACAGTAATTCGCCTAGTGTCACCTGACTGGAAAACAGTGGAGCTGGCCTCAAAGTCCTAAGGGGCCCCAAAGCCAGTGCTGCTTTTGCGCAGCTAGCAGTCTTCACCAGGTATGTGTCTCTGATTCCCACTGTGACAGGACCTGCCTTTCCAGAATTCAGTGTAGGCCTACCGCCTAGGGGCTCAGAAGTCCCTGGGAGACAGGAAGTCTCTCTTTAGAGCAACAGAACCCAAATCACACCCCTCTGGGCCCAAGACTCCTTCTCAGGCCAGACTGGTCTCTTCTCAGTAACTATATCCTGAAAGATCTGCCTTTCTTTTACCCCCTGCCCCCACACTTTCATTTTTTTTGTACTACCTCTCAAGACCTTTCTCTAAAAAGCCCAGCTTAAAATCTGCTCCTCCCTAAAGCCTTCCCTGATCACCCTGCTCTGAGCTCTCTGCCCCTCACTATTTCCCTGAACGACTGCCCCTGGCACTTATTGTGACTGCACCATTGACCTCAGGCTGTCCTGAGTCTACTGTCCTGGCACTCGCTGCATTCCTTGAGGATAGGGACTATATCAACAGTACCTTTCTTGGTTGGGCATGGTGGCTCACACCTGTAATCCCAGCCCTTTGGGAAGCCAAGACAGGAGGATCATTGGAGCCCAGGAGTTGAAGACCAGCCTGAACAACATAGTGGGACTTCATCTGTACAAGAAAAAAAAATGAGCTAAGCATAGTGGCGTGTGCCTGGAGACCCAGCTACTCAGGAAGTTGAGGTGAGAGAATCACTTGAGCCTAGGTGTTCAAGGCTGCAGTGAGTTATGATCATACCACTACACCCCAGCCTGGGCAACAGAATAAGACCCTGCCTTTAATAAATAAATATAATTTGAAAAGAAAATAAAAGACTAGCCTTCTTCCCTTTGTTGCCTGATTCAGTGTTGAACACTAAGTAGGGTTTCAAGAATGAATAAATGAACTACTACTATTTAATGCTCTAAGAGCAGAGATTATTTCTATTTCATGTCTCAACACTTAATTCAGTACCTAGCACACTGCAGGAACTTAGTAGATGTTTGCTGCATAAATTAACGATGAGTGAGTGAAAAATGAATGAATGAACTAACTGAAGAAGGAGACCAAAGAGGGTTTTTACTCTACAGACTCACAGGAATCTTTCCAAGTGGGGCTCAGGCAAATCACAGAGCTGTCTGCTCTAGCAAGTCTGCTTCTAACCCGGACTCCCATGGGAATGTACTCAAGATTGAGGTGGAGCCAGGAGGAGATTCTTTCTTTTCTGTTTTTGTATTTTTATTTTTTTTAGGAGCAGGGTCTTGCTGTGTTGCCCAGGTTAGACTCGAACTCCTGGACTCAAGGGATCCTTCTGCCTCAGCCTCCTGAGTAGGGGGGACTGTGGGTACGTACCACCATGCCCGGTTGAGGAGATTCTCCTCTCTATGGTGTTTTTGTGAGGAAAGAGTTACCCTTAGGATCCAAGGGCGTGCTCCTAACACAGGGGAGACAAATACATCTGAGGGTTTGTTGACTGTTTGCAGATCTCAACTGTCTTTCCTGAATTTGAGCCCAAAGAGAAGCAAAGAAAACAATGCTATTTTAACACTGTCTAAGGGAGTTGGTTTAAAAATGGATCCTCCAAATGCAGTGTGGGATCTTGGATTGGCTCCTGGGACAGAGAAAAACATTAGAAAATCTGGTGATGGTTATGTGCAGTGTAATCCCAGCACTTTGGGAGACCGAGATGGGAGGACCGCTTCAGCCCAGGAGTTCGAGACAAGCCTGGGCAACATAGCGAGACCTCATCTCTACGAAAAAATTTTAGACATTAGCTGGATGTGGTGGTGCACACCTGTAGTCCCAGCTACTGAGGAGGCTGAGGCAGAAGGATCGCCTGAGCCCAGGAGGTCAAGGCTGTGGTGAGCCAGGATCATGCTAAGACACTCTAGCCTGGGCAACACAGTGACACCCTGAATCAAAAAAGAAAAAAGAAAAACTGGTGAAAATTCTAATGAAGTCTGCAGTAGGGTTAATAGTAATGGACCAATATTGATGTCTTAGTGTTGACAGATGTGGTAGGGTCATGTAAGGAGTTAACATTAGGGGAAACTGGGCAAAGGAGATACAGAGCTATTTGTGCTATTTCAGCAATTTTTTGGAAAATCTAACATCATTGCCAAACAAAAAGCTTATTATTATTAAATTTTAAAAGTCTATTTAATTTAAAATAAAAATAATGACCAGGTGTAGTGGCTCAAGCCTGTAATCCCAGCACTTTGGGAAGCTGAGGTGAGAGGATTGCCTGAGCCCAGGGGTTTGAGACCAGCCTGGGCAATATGGCAAGACTGCGACTCTACAATAAATAAAAAAATTAGCTGGGTATGGTGGCGTGTGCCTGTAGTACCGACTGCTTGGAAGGCTGAGGCGGAAGGATTGCCTGAGGCCAGCGGGTTGAGGCTGCGGTGGCCGTGAGCATGTCACTGCACTCCAGCCTGGGCAACAAAGTGAGACTCCAATTCAAAAAAAATAAAAATTCAAAAGAAATAAAATAAAAAAATAAAAATAATTTTAAAAACACAGGCTGAGCAAGACACCCAGTGCCTGGCACTCACTGGGGCTCCATTAATGCCTGCTGATACCAGGGGGATGGATTGATGTGTGTCACTTGAATGAGCCGCTTTCCAACTAGATGTTTCTACCGTGTAATCAACACATTCAGGGCTTTACCAGATCTTCCACTCAATGTCCTTCTACGCAAAAGTTCAACGGATTGTTTGGGAAAAATTCATCTTTATTCATTTTACTGGAGAGGTTTAAGCATGTAAAACACAAGCCCTTCCGAGTGAGTTGAAAGATACCAATTCTAACACAGTAGTGGGAGTTACAACAACCATACAATGATAACATTCCTATAGTATTTTATACAGAGTCCTTTTTGTATTTGCCATGCCATTCTATCTCATTTTCTTAATGTGTAAATAATTGCTTGGCCACGGAGTTCAGCAAGACAGCTGTCATGTTACTTGCAAAGCAACTTCTGAAATTGTGATTTGAGAGAAAAGTAGAATGCGGAAATTATCGCAGTCTTGCCTCTGGAGTATAAACCTGGGAGAATTATCTAATCTCTTTAAATCCCTGTTTCCTCATTTGTAAAACGAGTATAAAAATAGTATCGGCTTAATAGGGTTGTGAGGAGATTAAAGTAAATGATGCTTATAAAGCATTTCGCACAGGACCCAGCTCGTTCTAAGTGCTTGGTAAATAGCTATTATTGACATGATGCTAGGATGTGAATCTGGGCAGAATACCTTTTTGCAGAAAACACTCATCTCAAGCAGATAACTAATTCTGGGAATGATTTTTTTTTTTTTATTGAGTTGGAGTCTCACTCGGCTGCCCAGACTGGAGTGCAGTGGCCGCTCCAGGCCACCGCAGCC
>NW_007250415.1:303576-310048 GCF_000164805.1 Carlito syrichta
ACACACACACACACACACACACACACACACACACACACACACACACTCACCCACACCACCTGCAACACGAAAAAATTGGAGGTTTTCATTCATGTCTTAAAGAACACTGGAGAGGTTTCCAGCTCCAGCAATATGGAACTTTCCAGACTAAGCCAAAGAGGAACTTTTCCAGCTTCAGAAACAGCAACAATAACAACAAAAGCCCAACATAAAGTAAAATATATTTAAAAATTGTAAGACATGACTGAATACCCAAGAGAAAAAAAGGGAAGAAATGCAGGAGGAGCTGGAAGCCAGTGGTATGAGGAGGGAAGATGATGATATGACCAAGGGCACAGTTTTCAGACCAGAAACGGACAGGGATGGGGCTTGTCCTTGGGTTGGGTGAACTGTGCCTTTGCTTGAAGCCAGGACCCTCCACATGCTGCTGGACCATTGAAAGAGGCCAGTAGCTTGTGTTTGTCCAGGGTTCTGGGTGAAAAAAACACAAAGTTTCCAGAAACAAAAACAATAACAATGAAAAAAAAGGAGAGAAGCTCCAAGCCTGCATTACCTGCAATTTAGAGCTTGAATTGATACAACCTACATAGTAATTAACATGAAAATCAGTCCCGGGTTGGTGATAACCCTGGGGACTCACCAGAGCCAACACAAACCAGCTGAGACGGTTCATCCACTGCCCAGGTCATGCAGAATTCCCACAGAAAAACCAAGTCATTGTGCAGATGAACTCACAATTGCAATACAAAAACATTCATCGGACCAGACTGGATTCCAGTCATCTTCGTCTAATCAGTTATCTAGTACATTCTTGAGTTTGGTGAGTGGTGCTTTATCTATGCTTTGCTATTTTAAGATAATTTTTTTCCATGTACTCATCCATTCATTCAACATTCATTCATCAAACCAGGTGTGATGGCTCACACATGTAATCCCAGCACTTAGGGAGGTTGAGGCGAGAGGATTGCCTGAGCCCAGGAGTTTGAGACCAGCCTGGGCAACTTGGTAAGACCTCATCTCTACAATAAATAAAAAAATTAAGTTGGGCATAGTGGCCTGCTCCTGTAGTTCCAACTACCTGGAAGGCTGAGGCAGAAGGATCGTCTGAGCCCAGCAGGTCGAGGTTACAGTGGCTGTGAGCGTGCTACTGCACTCCAGCCTGGGCAACAAACTTTTTAAAAAATTCATTTGCCAAAGACTTCTTTGCCAGTCCTAGGGACACATCTGTGACTTCTTTGGTTACTCACTGTAATGTTCAAGGGGGTGTATTCTCAATCTAAAGTTACAGATGGGAAAACCAAGAATGAGGCATGTCCCTGGCCAGCCAAGAACCCCCAGTCCTTGGTGGCAGAGCTGGGACTCCAGTCTGGCCCTCTTTGTTCCTGGAAACTGTGTTCTCCACCAATCCTGACTTGGTCACACTTCTCAACTGAGTGACAAAGACAAGCATATGAGTGATCCAGGAAAGGACTTACTAAAGGGAGACTTGTTACCCCATTGTCACCCTGAAGCTCTGGTAAACCCACTGTCTGGAATCACCTTGAGCTGTCTACCCATGACAATAACTTCAGCCAGTCTCATCTCCAGGGCCCCAGGAGGCCACTAGCCACTAGGAGGGCAGGAGCTGCCCCAGGCAGCACTGGGCTCAGTATGGGAGGCAGATGAAAACCTTTGTAGCTTCCTCTGTCTCCAAAGGAGGAATCATACTGGGTCCTGTTGTGCCCACCTACGTGGGCCAGGGGCCCCCATAGCTCCTCGGGCCCTCTCCTGTGCTTTGCAAGTTCCTTTTGAGGCCTGTTTTCTGTCCAGAAGGATAAGCTGCCTTCCTTTCTGAGAATGCAACCTCACCTGCTGACCTCTCTGCCCGGAACCTGCTTCTCTTGGCGCACATGACGTTCTCTCCTCAGCTTCCTCCTCTTCTGAGAGGCCTTCCCTGACCAGTCCACCTAAAACTGCACTCTTGCATCATCCTCCCACCCTTCCCCTGCCTTATTTTCTCCTTTAAGCATGGAGGCTGGCATCTTCCATATGCTTAGTTATCTATGGTTGGATTTCACCAAGAGAATGTTAATTTCATGAGGGCAGCAGACATCCTCCTGTTTTGTTCACTGCTAGCCCCACAAAACCAAGAATGAATGAGTGAATGAATGGTCTATCTCATCACTGTAATTCAGCCAGAATCTGGTCCTTGACCTCTTGTCTGCACCTTGAGGAAACTAAGCTCAAAGTGATTTTCTTTTTTTTTTTCTGAATTGGGGTCTTACTCCGTCACCCAGGCTGGAGTGCAGTGGCACACTCACGGTCACCCCAGCGTTGACCTGCCAGGCTCCAGCGATCGTTCCGCCTCAGTCTTCCAAGTAGCCAGAACTACAGGCACGCGCTACCACACCCAGCTAATTTTTTATTTATTGTAGAGACGAGGTCCTGCCAAGTCGGCCGGGCTGGTCTTGAACCCGCGGTCTCAGGCAATCCACTCAATTTGGCCTCCCAAAGTCCTGGGATTACAGGCTGAGCCACTGAGCCCGGCCTTCTTTTTTCTGAGTCAGTGCCTCATTCTGTTGTCCAGGCTGGAGTGCAGCAGCACAGTCATGGCTCATCTCAGCCTCTAGCTCCTGGGCTGAAGGGATCCATATTTCTTATCCTCCTGAGTAATTGAGACTACAGGTGCACGCCACCCTGGCTCATTTTTATTTTTTAATTTTATGCATTTTTTTTTTTTTAGAGACATTCTTACTATGTTGTCCAGGCTGGTCTTGAGCTTCTGGGTTCAAGCAGTCCTCTTGCCTCAGCCTCCCAAAGTGTTGAGATTATAGGCATGAGCCTCAAATGGTGATTTTCAAACTTTACAAAACAATTGTAAAAATCTCAGATGAAGTTTTAGAAAGATCCCGGTATATAAGATGGACAATAGCAGGACTGCATTAGTGAAGTCAGGGCTGCAGGTGTGTCTTTCCCCTGCTTTCCCTCCCCATCCACAGAACCCTGGGGTTCCTTGGAGCACAATTTGGGAACCACCGGCCTAAGTGAGGTTCATTTCCAACAAGTCACTTCCTCTCCCAGGATCTAAATTCAATCATTTGTAAAATGAGGAAGTTGGACTTACTGACCTTTTTACTGTAACATTCAAGTGTTATATCTCACATCCATAACTACAGAAAAATGACCCAACAGCCAGGTAAACCCCAAAATACAAATTGTAAAGACAAACTCAGTATCACACCTGCCAACAGCCAGCAAACATCAGGAGTTTGTCAAATAGCCCTTGTTTGATGTGCAGTTTGTGGGACCCATAAGACAGCTCAGCTAAACTAGTTGATGAAGTAAGACACTGCATCTGAAACAATTAAGATCCTACAACATCAAGAGCTGGAACAGATGGACAGGTTCTACGGGCAAATTAGAAAGGAGAGGTCAAGTGGGGTAAAACGGGGTGGTGTCTTGGGAGGAGGTGATCTCTGAAGAGGAGAGCCAGGGGATACAATGGGTATCATGAAGCACTGCCCAGGCCCCCTGCAGAACTGGGACACCCATGCCCCCACTGCCCAAAGGGCAGCCTGTTGGTGGATCAGAAATGAGCCCCTCCCCAGCCAACAGACTGGACTTGACCTTGTGGTCATGAAGTCACGATCTTGGTCCCAGGCAGGGAACAGAGTTTTTCGATCATCCTCATGTCACCAATTATGGCTATTGTCTCAGAGACTGCTGGCTGTCCCCAATATCCATTCTCCTCTTGTTCCTTAGCAATTGAAACTCCAATATTTAGCTGGACACATGGCCTCCCAAAACAAAGTCTTCATTTCCCAGGCTCCTATGTAGCCAGGTGTGACCATGCAACTAAATTCTGATCCATGGGATGTAGCTGACAGGATGTGTTTCACCTCAAAGTCCCGCCCCTAAAGGGTAGATGCGTGCACTTCCCGTTTCCCTGTCCAACTAGCTGGTGTGCAGACACTGGGGCTGAGGAGGGGGGCACTGCCAGATCCCAGGAAAAGGCGACGCCTTCCAACTCTCCACATCACTGGACCTGCACTACTCTCCACCCTCTGGAGGCATTGCATTTCTCCACTGCATGGCTTTGTCATGTTGTCATGCCACGTCCTTGCTGAAAGACTCGGTTCCTGCCCAACCTGTCTCTACCTGTCCAACTCCTACTCACCTTTCAAGCATTAGCTCAACTGCCACCGCCGTGAGACCCTCCTCCCTCCCTCTGCATGCCTGTGGCCTTTTAATTTTCCAACACTCATTTGAACTCTTGCATTATAACGATTTGGTGGCTGCCTTCAAGTTTGAGTAGATTCTAAGCTTCTTGCAGATAAGAACAGAGTTTTATTTTGTATTGTGTCTTTGTATCCTCTGCAGGGCCTAGTATATGCTCAACTAACACTTGTGGAAGAAAGGAAGAAGGGAAGGAGGGAGGAAAGGAGAAAGGGATTGGATTATCATGCAGTTTTTATGGGAAGAAAGGTGCCGAGTAGTTTAAGCGGGGATGGGGTTTTAGTCTGCCAAATCTCCATTATTTGATAAGAAAAAATTTTTGGATTTATTTTGTACAGTTTTGAAGCAAGTTTTCAACCTACTTCCAACCAGATTGGATATTATGAATCTCCCACTGGTTGTCATGGTGACCAACTCTCCTAGGTGAATGAATGAATTAATGAAGGTTTATTGCATTTCTAACAAAAATCAGACACTGTGTTAAGTGCTTTTTTTTTTTTTTTTTTTTTTGAGTCATAGTCTCACTGTCGCCCAGGCTGGTGGCATGGCCACCACAGCCTTCACCTGCTGGACTCAGGCATCCCTTCCACCTCAGCCTTCCAAGTAGCTGGAACCACAGTCGCTTGCCAACACACCCAGCTAATTTTTTAAAAATTTATTTTAGAGATGAGGTCTTGCCAAGTTCCCCAGGCTGGTCTCGAACTCCTGGGCTCAGGCAATCCTCTCGCCTCTGCCTCCTATTAAGTGCTTTTACAAACATTTTCATGTGCCCCCAACTTGGCCCTGTCACAGAATCATTCACACATGCCAGGAGAGGAACCCTTCTAGGCTGGGTGCAGTGACTCACGCCTGTAACCTCAGCACATTGGGAGGCCAGGGTGGAGGACTGCTTGAGCCCAGGAGTTCGAGACTAACCTGGGCAATATAGAGAGACCCCACCATCTCTATTTAAAATACGAAGGAGAAGGAGTAGAAGAACCCTCCACTGCCTTAGCTTTCACAAGAACAAAATACTGAATCTCAGGACAGAAAAGCCCAGGCTAGGAACAACAGAGGGAGTAGCCTTAGGCAAAGAGGCCTCAGGCCCACGTGATCAGATTTTTTTTTTAAATGACAAGCCTCTGGTTATATGCAGATAGTGTAATTGTTTATAAAAATATGAGATAATCTGCCAGCAAACTTTTAGAACTATTAAAAATGTCCAACAAGGTTGCTCAAAACAAGATCCATATGCAAAAAACATCAACATCCCTTTATATCATCAAAAATCAATTAGATTAGAAAATGCCATAGATAAAAAAGATCTCATTCCCCATAGCAACGAAAACTACAAGGCCCTCAGAAATAAATCCAATAAAAGAAACAAAATCTTTATGGAAAGACAAAAAAGACCAGAATAGAGAGATAGGCTATATTTATAAGTGGGAAGATGCGATTTCAGTCAGAATCCCAATAGAGCTTTTCACATAGGGGAAAGACGAGGACCAAGAATAATAGAGGCAATATTTGAAGAAACAGAAAAAGCAAGAGGAGGAGGAGGAGATGACTTGCCATGTATGATGAACCCTTTGTTATAAGGCTATAATGATCAAGACAGCATAATTTGGTGCAGAAGTAGACAAATTAGTTAACGGAAGAGGATACTTGAATATAGCAGAGGTAGCATTTCAAACAAGTGTGGAGAGAGCTGCCTTTCATTGTTATATGGCAAAACAATTCAAATTTTAGGTCTCTACCTCAACCATCAACAAAATACATTCCACGTGGATTAACTTAAATATGAAAGCTTTAAAACTTTTGAAAGGCAACATAGAAAAAAGTTATTGGAATAAAGAAAGATATTTAGGACTAAGATATTAGTGCTTATGCCTGTAATTCTGGTACTGTGGGAGGCCAAGGCAGGAGAATTGCTTGAGCCCAGGAGTTCAAGGGAACTTAACGAGACCTCATCTTCACAAGAAAATTAAAAAATTATTCAGGCATGGTGAGATGTGCCTGTAGTCCCAGTTACTTGGGAGGCCGAGCCTGGAGGATCTCTTGAGTCCAGGAGTTGGAGGTTGTGGTGAGCTATGATCACGTCACAGCTGGAGTACAGTACCACAATCACAGCTCACCGCAGCTTTGACCTCCTGGGTTCATGATCCTCCTGCCTCAGTCTCCCAAGTAGCTGGGCTACAGGTGTGTGCTACTGCGCCCAGCTAGAATTTTTTTTTTTTTTGAGTTGGAGTCTCACTCTGTCGCCCAGACTGGAGTGCAG
>NW_007250415.1:310330-315895 GCF_000164805.1 Carlito syrichta
TTTTTTTTTTTTTTTTTTTTTTTGATAGAGACGCGGTCTCACTATGTTGTTGCCCAAGCTGGTCTCAAACTCCTGGGCTCAAGCGATTCTCCTGCCTAGGTTTCCCAAAGCGTTGGGATGACAGGTATGAGCCCCCGCACCTGGTCTCAAATAGTGTATTTTAAGAAGTTGATATAAGACAAGAGGAGGATAAGATGATGGAGCAGGTGAGCAATGAGCAGGTGAGCCACACAGGTCCCTGGAAAGGGAGGGGAACCCTTGAGACAGGTTTCTCCAGGGCAGGAATTCTGTGACTTCAGGATAGGGCATGGGGGCTCTCACCCCAGGCCCCTTTCTGAAGGCTTGGCCTAGATCCACTGGGTAAGGTGGCATTAAATGCTGCATTCCCAGAGGACTCTGTGCATTAAAAAAAGGTCTGGAGGGATCCAGACCGAGCTCTGAGCACTCACCACAGGAGGGAGCATGGGGCTGGACAGCGGGTGACTGGTGGCTTTATATTCTCTATATTTTTGCTCTGTACACTTTTGCAGTGTTTGAATTTTGCCCAGTGAGAATTTATTACTTTTGAAACATTAAAAAGAAAAAAAAATCTCTGAATATGCCAATATAGTTTTGGGGTCTATTTTCTATTTGTGGGTATAATACTGTAGGTGTACCATCTCTAGTTTTGGGATGGAATGTTCTGCAGATTTCTATTAGTTCCATTTGCTCTAGGGGCTGGTTTAACTCCAATATTTCTTTGTTGACTTTCTGCCTTGATGATCTGTCTATCGCTGTCAGTGGAGTGTTGTCTCTCACTATTATGCCTTGCTATCTATCTCTTTTTTTAGATCTGATAGATTTTTGTTTTATAAATCTGTGTGCTCTGGCGTTAGGTGCATATATATTTATTGTAATTTGTTATGGCTTACGATTATTCTTTAAAACAAAGACACCTCACCGGGAGCAGAGTTTCCCAGGCAGGAAGGAACACCTGCCTACACCTGGTGCAGCCAGGCCCCCAGCAAATCAGCCTGCCTCTACCTTCAAAACACATCCCGAATCCAACTCTTCCCTCACCTGGTTTCTACCTTGTTCACCACAACACACTCTGCCCAGGGGAATCTTATAAACCCAGATCAGTTCATCGACACATTCCAAGTGTTTGCCACGTGCCAGATACTGTTCTAAGCGGTTCATTCCTATTAGCTCGGTTAATCCTTTCACAATCATGGGAATTAGGCACTATTGGGAGATTCCGTTTTACAGGTGGAAAAACTGAGGCACAGAAAATTCAATAACATGCCCATGGTTCCACAATGTGAAAATGGCAGAGCTGGGATCCAACTCGAGGAGAGCGTGTTCTCCGCCACCTCCCCGCCTAGCCTCTGTCGCAGCATGCCTGTGTGCCCACGTCTCTCAGCATAAAATCAGAGCCTGAACTACGACCGCAGACTCCACACACCCTGGCTCCTCTGCCTCTCCAATCTCTTTTCCACCCTCTTCCTCCGCACCACCACTCTATGGCCTGTGGGCTCCTGGTTGCTCCTTCTCCAGGGATGCTCTTTCTCAGGATCTTCAGGTAGCTAATTGTCACTTTATTCAGGAGTCTGCTTGAAGGTGGCCTCCTCAGCAAGGCATCCCTGACTGCCTTTCTAAAACAGTTGCCCCTGTATTCTCCATCCCCTTTCTCCTGCAATTTTATCATCCATTGATCGTATCACTTCCTGACTTTACATTGGAAGATTGCTTGTTTGAATGTTTATGATGTCTCTTTTCTTTGGAATTTCTGCTCCACAGGGGCAGGGTGAGGGGGACTTTGTCCCTAGAGCCTGGAACAGAGACTGGCCCAGAACTCGAGATCAGCAAACGAATAAGAGCCCCCTGGGGCAGCCTACACAGCGGTCGGGCAGGTTCTCTGGGGCTGCTAGACCTGTCTGGTCCCCTGCCCAGGATGACACTTCTCCACCCTGTGCCAGCAGCATGGCCCAATCTTCTCACCGGGGCCCTGGACCAGTAAGGCAGAAGATGAAGCGAGGGCTTCCATATTCCCTCCCCACCCACTTTCTGGTTTCCCCCTCTGGGACACTTCGGCTCATCCCCTCAGCCTCAGGGCTTTCCAAGCCACCTGGAAGCTGGCGGACAGATCCATCCCCACCAAAGTGACAGGGATTTGAAGGCCTGCTCCTCTCAAGGGAATTTGCATTTTAAAAGAGGCTAGGCGGGAGCAACACTGAAATCAGTGTATGACTGTGTCATGGATGTTTGAGGGAGAGCCCTCACTTTCCCAAGCCCTGGGAGACCAACTTGGCGCTTAGGGAGCGGGAGAGGTGTGTCCAGACTCATCCCATGGACCAGAGACTGGGACCAGGCAGACCTCAGCCTTCAGATGCCACAGCTGCCCACTGTCCCATTCCACCTGCCTCTTCTCTTCCTGCCTGGCTTTGTTCCCCAAAGCATCTCCAAGCCCCCCTCAGGCTCTGCTCTGTGAAATCCCTCCAGAGACTCCCCACGGAACCCAGATCAAAGGCCTTACCCATCTCAATCCCGCAGACGGCCAGGGCTGCAATCACGGCACCTGCTGACGTCCCTGCAAAGCGATGGGCCGTTTCCAGCATCCGGGGGGCCAGGTCTCTCAGGGCATCCACGGCCCCAGCCTGGTAGTAGGAGAGGAATCCGCTGCCCGAGAAGGAGATGGAATGAGGGGTGTCCGGGTCCCCCTTGAACACCTGTTCGTCCATCTCCTCAGCCTCCGGCCTCCCGCGGGGAGGAGGAACCACGTTTCAAGGCTTGCCTGCTGGAGCTTGGGCTGCCGCTGCCTGTTGGAACTGGCTGCCCAACTTCCCTGCCAGCTGGAGCTGGAATGTGGTCGTCTCTGTTAAGCTCCGCCAGAAGCAGCCCCAAAGGTCTCGAAGGGGCCCCAGGCCCGGGACAAGGTGCAGAAGGCCCCCTGGAGGCGTGAGCAGGGTCCTGATCCTGCAAGCCCACCGATGGCTTCATTACTTCATCTTGGGGACAGGTTCCTCAGCCCTCCGCCCATCCTGGGTACACCTAGACACGCTCATGGCTCCACAGGGCCGTGCCCAAGGAGGCGGGCACTGCTCAGCCCTTGGCTTCAGCATCCAGTTGCAAAACCTCCACGGTGGTTTTCGCTGGGTGCCTCCCTCCCTGACACGCTGTGGCAGTGAAGGCCTAACAAGCCTTCTTCCTGGAGAGCAGTGCTCCCCACCAGAGGCTGGGCTGCCCAGTGTGGCTCTGGTCTTGGTTTTCTGAGGGACACACTCCACCCACAGTGCCCCCTCCCCTCCAGAGATGCCCTTTCCTGCCTCCTCCAGACTGTGTGGTATGTGTAATGTGTTACACAATTATTTTTATGTGTTCTTCTTACATAAGTACCCCTTTGTTTATTCACTTGTTTGTTGATGTGTGTGTTAGGATTGGCCATGGGCAAAATTGTAAAAGAAGACAAGTCTGGCTTTGGGTCCCCACCCACCACCTCCTCTCCACTCCTCACTCATTCTCTTCTTTGTGCCCTTCTCTGACCCTTTGACCCTTGGCCAGTGCCCTCTTGCCAAGCTCTCATGCTGTCTCCTAAGAGTCCAGGAAGAAAACAACCTGAAAGCCAGATGGTTCTAAGTGTTTGGGGCTTCATGTGTGTGCTCTTTGTCCCACTTTGAAATGAGAAGTCCGAGACGGCAATATGGAACCACACAAACAGCTGGGGAGGGCACAGGTGAGGGTGTCAGGGTCAGGAAAGAGAGATGTTTTGGAGAGGGAGGTGGCACGAAGGGACCAGGGTTAGCTCCAGGGACTGCCATCAAGCCCCTGAGGAGCTGTGCCACGTGGTCCTGAGAGGAGGGGTCATCCTCACAGCCCCAAAAATGTCCCTACACAGAGATATCGCAAAGACCAATGTGGCAAGATCACATCTTCCTACTGCCCTCGGAGACCACACAGGGACAGGACCAGAATTAGAGTCAAGACCCCAAGGTTTCAGCCACCTATGCAGTCTGGCTGTAGCCTCTGGATGTGACATTGATGGCTTCCTTGGTTCTGGAGAGCTTCTACCAACTCTGGTGGCCTCACTTAACCCATCAGAATTCCACAGTGAGGCCCATGCCCAGAATTCAGTTAGGAGGGAGTTTTCTGTCTTGGAGAGGTAGCTCCAGGCAGGTGTTGCTTCTGTTTGGGAAGAGAGCTTTTGGTTAGATGTGTGTGTGACAGAGAAAAATGTGTGCGTGTGTGTGTGTGTGTGTGTACACATCTGTGCAGGCAGAGATCTGAGCACACCACTAAGGGGTGAGTGTGTCAGGGTGAAACCCAGTCAGCTTTTGGACAGCAGAGACCCAGACCCCTCCTGCGAAGCAGGGTCAGCTCCACTGAGTACATGTGTTCCCAGCCCAGTACTGGCCTAGGGGACAGGACTCAGTAGAAACTCCATCCCCTAACTCAGGTACTGTCAGGCTTCTTTGGAATAAGACAGGCAGATGTGAAATAACAGATAACACAAGGCAATCCCCAATCAAGTGCTAAGTTGTGCAAGGCTGAGACTCCTGCCAGAGAAGGGAAGAGATAAGAGTAAGCAGTGTGGGCTGGAACCATACTGTGTGGTCGGGCTGTGGGCTGGGGGACTTGAGGAAGCTGGGGAAGGGGGAGCACTGGGGCAAGGAACAGTAGGAACTTTTTACAGCGGAGGGAAGGGCTGTGATGGGGTCCATTTCACAGGAGGAATAGACAATCATGTGACCTGCATGATCTCTCTGGACCTCAGTTTTCCTCGTCTGTAAAAGGGACAATACTGTAATCCCTATGCTGCACAGCAGTTGTAAAGGCTGAAGGTAGTGGCTGTCAATGCCCAGCATGTGGTGTGTCTAGCATTATCCCAGTGCGGTAAGAGTCAAGGCTCCTGGAACAGATGGACCCCAGAGGTAAGGTAGAATAAAAAGGTGGAGGCAGAAGAGGAAGGCTTGATCCAAGTGCGACATGCAGGAGCTTGGAGAGTTTTCAGGCAGGAGAGTCATAGGAAGGAGATGAGACCTGGGCAGGAAGATGAGGAAGGATGGTGGCCCACGCTCCCAGGGATGACGGTGGCTAGGCCAGAGTGACAGCTGGAGGAAGACAATTTACTGAAGTTATTGCCAAAGCAGACTCTCAGGACCAGGGACTGGTTGGGTGGGCAGGGTGAGTCACAGCTGATGCTTTGTGTTAGCCTGGGGGTAGGGAGGACTGGGGCTGCACCAGCTAGGGAAACTGGGATAAACCTGGGGAAACTGGGTGGAAGATGACTTTAAGGTGCTTCTGACGGTGGCTCATGCCTATAATCCCAGCAATTTGGAAGACCAGGGTGAGAGGGTTACCCGAGCCCAGGGGTTTGAGACTAGCCTGGGCAACTTAGCGAGACCTCATCTCTACAACAAATCAAAAAATGAACTGGGCGTGGTGGTGCATGCCCGTAGTCCCAGCTATTTGGAAGGCTGAGGTAGAAGGATCACCTGAGCCCAGCAGGTTGAGGCTGTGGTGGCCACAAGCGTGCCACTGCACTCCAGCCTGGGCGACAGAGTGAGACTCTGACTCAAAAAAAATAAA
>NW_007250415.1:316219-324134 GCF_000164805.1 Carlito syrichta
GAAGGATTGCCAGAGCCCAGTAGGTTGAGGCTGCGGTGGCCGGGAGCAGCCACTGCACTCCAGTATGGGCGACCGAGTGAGACTCCAACTCAAAAAAAAAAAAAACAAACAAACCAAACCAAACCAAAAACAAACAAATGTCTGAGATGACAGTCAGACATTGGCACTGTCCAAGGGGACAGGGGTGGCTCCAGAGTAAGGGACAGAGACTCTTGCCATGGAGGGAAGGGTAAGCAGATAAAGGTAGGCACCGGGTCATGTTGAAGGGAAGACAGCTATGGACAGGTTTCTGCTTCCCGGTCACCTCGATGTTCCCAGTGAAGCAGGAAGAAAGACCACCTGCTCTGAATGGGCTGCAGGGCCCCGATGAGGCTGGGAGCCCACCCCCACCCCCTTCGAAGGTGCCTCATCTTGACACAGCCCCTGGCATTCCTGCTTCCTCAGGCCTGGCCACTTGGGATGAATGCACACACGTCTCAGCTCCGTGGGGAAGTGGCGACAGCTGTGCGGCACAGCTGCTGCAAACAAGCCAATAGAAACTTGTGATTGTGTCGAAGGTCCCGGAGGAGCCATGCACATGGACCCCAAGGGCTGGCCCTGCTAGAGTGGTCCGTTTAGCTGACAAGGGCTGCTGAGTCGCAGGCCTCAGCCTGTCCAGTGCCTCCAGCCCACGCCTAGTTAGAAGGTTCGTCCTCATGCCTGACATCATATATTCTATATTAAAGCCCACAGAGCTTCACGTGAAGGACGTGAAGGAAGAATGACTTCCCAACATGTCTGCCTTTGATTTTTAAAGTTGTCTCATGATCCTTTCAGGTGTCTTTTTTAACCTAATTTAACACTGCTCGTATGACTCATCAGTCCCCAAGGAAATCACATTGGAGAAACAGATGGCTTATCGAACACAATTCCAAGACACCCCAACATGACTTTATAGAGGAATCTGGACTTTGCATAAGATATATGAAGCCACCTGGGCCTATTCTTGGGGAGAAAGATATGTATATAGATTGCAGGCTGGCTCTTCATTGGTGGTGTACCACCCTCTGCTTACATCTTAAAAAAGGTTAATTTAGTGAAGAACATGTTTGTTTCGTGTGTGTGTGTGTGTGTGTGTGTGTGTGTGTGTGTGTGTGTGCGTGTGTGCGTGTGTTGGGGTCTCACTCTGTTGCCCAGGCTGGAGTGTAGTGGCACGATCATGGCTACTACAGCCTCCTAGGCTCAGGTGATCCTCTGCCTCAGCCTCCTAAATATCTGGGACTACAGGTGTATGCCACCACACCCTGCTAATTTTTTTATTATTCGTAGGGACAAATCTCACTTTGTTGTCTAGCCTGGTCTTGAATTCCTGGGTTCAAACAATCTTCCCTCCTTGGCCTCCCAAAGTGCTGGAATTACCGGTGTGAGCATACCTGGCCTCTGTTTCTTGATGCACTAAAGTATGAAGGTCACCACATCACCTCTGAATATATTCTTGCCAAAAATACTTAACTTGAATCTAACTGAGGGCTAACTTCCAATTTACAGTAAATACAGAGTATGAAGGAACAAGTTAAATAACGCCAGGTGGAAAAAAATCAGACAAATGAAGACTGTAGGGCAGGCTGGCAGAGATTGTTGCTGCCTACCCAGAAACTGTTCCCAGCCTAATTGTTTCTTGCCCATCTCTCTATAAAGCAGTCAAAAAGACCCAATCCTTGGTTTCCCAGTCTCCCTTGCAGCTAAGGGACTCGTCTCTGGATAATGTGAGGTGAGGGGAGATTTTCTGGGTGGCTTCTTTTTCTTCTTCTTCTTCTTTTGGTAGAGATGAGGTCTTGCTATGCTGCCCAGGGTGGTCTCAAACTTCTGAATTCAAGCAATCCTCCTGCCTCGACCTCCCTAATGCTGGAATTACAGGCATGAGTCACCGCGTCTGGCCACTAGGTGACTTCTAAGAAAGATTTCCCTCTTTGATAAAAGGAGAAAAGCACACAGGGAGACCCATTAGCTCCCATCCCTGTTTCTTCCAGCCTGAGACACTGTCCTGTGAGAAGAGTGTTTGGATCTATGACAGCCATCTTACACTCACTAAGAGAAACATGGCAGAAACACTGAGTGTATTCGTTATCTACTGCTGCATAACAAACTGCCCCAAAATTTGTCACTTTCAAACAATGAACATGTATTATCTCACACAATTTCCGAGGGCCAGGAACCTGAAAATAACCGAGCCGGGTGGTTCTGGTTCAAAGCCTCTCAAGGTTGCATTCAAGCTGGCAGGCTGGCTGTAGTTTTGTTAAGGCCCACTGGTGCTAAGGAATCCACTCCCAAGCTCATTCTCATGATTTTTGGGAGGCACTGGTTCTTAGCAGAAATATATATATATTTTGAGTTGTGGTCTCACTCTGTTGCCTAGACCGGAGTGCAGTGGCATGATCACGGCTCACCATAGCCTCGAACTCCTGGGCTCAGGCGATCCTTTGCCTCAGCCTCTCGAGTAACTGGGAAAATAGGCATGCGCCACCTTGCCTGGCTAAATTTTTTTGTATTTTTTGTAGAGATGAGGTCTCGCTGTGTTGCCCAGTCTGGTCTTGAATCTTTGGACTCAAGTGATCTTCCCACCTCGGTCTCCCAAGATGCTAGGATTAAAGGTGTGAGCCACCGTGCCGGGCCTCTTAGCAGATATTAGTGAACATTTCAGTGCCTCATCACATGGGCTGTGCTATGGCAGCTCACTTTCCCCAGAGTGGGAGATGCAAGAGAGTGAGAGAAAGAGAGAACAAAAGAGAGAGCGCACGTGTGTGTGTGTGTGTGTGTGTGTGTGTGTGTGTGTGTGTGAGAGAGAGAGAGAGAAAACCCAAGAAGCCGCAGTCTTTGTATAACCTAATTTCAGAAGTGATGCCATTAGACATTAGAGGAGAAAAAAAAATAGTGATTCTGTCTCCTCTGCCATATTCTATTTGTCCCACAGACCAACCCTGGCAAAATGTAGGAGAGGTATGGATACCAGAAGGTGGGATTATTGAGGACCAACTTGTGTCTGGCTAAGGCACTGAGGATAGCATAAGAGAAAGCAGGGTCTTTGATAAGATTGTATCATGACCGCACCCACCCATTTATCTGTGTGTTTCCTGTTAAATGTCTTTATTGTTTAGACCTTTGTTCACTTGATATTTGCTGCTAAAAATCTCATGACCAATGCAAGGGCTGGTAAATATTTCTAATAAAATGTAGCCTTTATGTTGAGAAGAACATAAAATATGCCCTTTACTTTTAATAAAAACAAAATAAATACTTTAAGACAGAGATACTTGATTTGAGTAGGTGAAATAACTCTGATTTGTGAAAATTCTGAAAAACTTAATCTTAAAATTTTACACTTAAAAATTTGTTTAGCAGTTATTTTATTTTTGTTAAAAGTCAATAAGTAGAATTTTTTTTCTCTTCTCTACTTCTGATAAAGTAGGATTCTGATAACTACATCAAACAGCCCTTAATATAGCACTTGCCTTCTGAGATGTGTCACTTACTTTTTGAATATTTGGTCAACAAACATAGGTATATCCCCTGTAGGGTGCAAGTGTTTAAACCTTTTATTAAAAGTCAGGAATTGTGATAAGTGGTACATATACACAATGGAACATTATGCAGCCATAAAGAAGGACAAATATATGGACTTCGCAGCAACTTGGATGGATTTGGAGTCGGTCATACTCAGTGATCAATCACAGAAACAAAGAACAGAGTAACATATGTTCTCACTCATAAGCAGACCTTGAACAATTTTAATACCATAAGAAAGTGTTTGGCTATAATGGGAAACTATCGGAGGGGGGTGGGATTGGCAGTTGAGGGAAACTGCTAGGGGAGAGAGGGGCATACCTCAACAACAAGGGTACCTGCATGATGATCAATGTTTGTATACCTAACCCTGAATTGTACCCCACATCTTTATAATAAAAAAATAATAATTTTTTTAAAAGTTGGAAATTTTAAAAGATACAACTTAAAGGAAAAGGATAAAATTTGACACAGTTGAGATGGGAACAGAGCTCACTGGCTTCCTGTCATATTACCTTTTGGCATGACCTTGAGATCATTCATGCAGCCTAAACAATATTTTTTTCTCATAATGAAATACCTCTAACAGACAGTAAAGTAATAAAACAGAAAATAAAGTAATAAAACGAGTACAGCAAATATCCACTTCCCGACCAGCTGGAGTGAACAATTTTTTTTTTTTTTTGAGTTGGAGTCTCACTCTTGTTGCCCAGGCTGGAGTGCAGTGACACGCTCACAGCCACCGCAGCCTCGACCTGCGAGACTTAGGCGATCCTTCCACCTCAGTCTTCCAAGTAACTGGGACTACAGATGCACGCCACTACACCCTGCTAGTTTTTGTGATTTACTGTAGAGACGAGGTCTCACCAAGTTGCCCAGTGGCTGAGTCACTGTGCCCAGGCTAGAGTGAACAAATCTTAACATTTTACTACACGTTACTCAAATCTTTCTTTGGTTTTAAAGCAGAGGGGAAATCTCTTTTGAACTCTGGCCTAATCAGAGAGTGAGAACTCCTCACTCTCCCTCCCATGGAAACCACATACCGGATTGATGAGAATATTTCCTTTTCTTGTTTTATATTTTTATTTCATGAATATGTTTTATAAACAATATATAGAGTGTTGTTTTATAAAACCTTTTACATTTCACATAAACACACACGTTGCATTTATTTTGCCATTGTTTTAACTTGGCATCTTTCTGGTAACCCATGATGGGACCACGGGACAACACATTTCTCACTTTCCTACTGATGGATGTTTGGGTTGTGTCCAGTGTTCTGCTGTAACCAGCAGCGCTGCAGTGAGCACTGTTGTATACATCCCCCTTTGCATCGTACAGGAATTTTTTGGGTCACAATGTGGATGTATCGGTTGTACCCAGAGGATTTCTTTGTTTTTTTGAGTGGAGTCTTACTCTGTCATCTAGACTGGAGTGCAGTGGCACACTCACGGCCACCACAGCCTCGACCTGCTGGGCTCCAGTGATCTTTTCACCTCAGCCATCCAAGTAGCTGGAATCCCAGACAGGAGTCACCATGGCTGGCTAATTTTTTGATTTATTGTAGAGACGAGGTCTTGCCAAGTTGCCCAGGCTGGTCTCGAACCCCTGGGCTCAGGCAATCCTCTTGCCTCTGCCTCCCAAAGTGCTGAGATTACACCTGTAAGTGTGAGCCACCACATTCAGCTACCCAGGGGATTTCTTTTTTTTTTTTTTGAGTTGGAGTGTCACGCTGTCGCCCAGACTGGAGTGCAGTGGCCACTCCCGGCCACCGCAGCCTCAACCTGCTGGGCTCCGGCGATCCTTCCGCTCAGCCTTCCACGCCTGGTTAATTTTTTAATTTCTGGTAGAGATGAGGTCTCGCCAAGTTGCCCAGGTGGGTCTCGAACCTGCGGGCTCAGGCAATCCACTCACCTCAGCCTCCCAAAGCGCGGGATTACAGGCTGAGCCATCGAGCCTGGCTTACCCAGAGGATTTCAATGTATGGAGGGGACTGGGCTACAATATGGAAAGACTAGTGCCATTGAAAGAAGATTTCTATTATAGGTATTTACATGTCTTTGCCATGTAGGGCCACCCAGGGAAGCCCAGGGACAAGTCGGGTATGGGGATGGGGGGGAGGGGAAAGCATGGCCCAGAGTCATTCATTACTGTGTTTTCCATGGGAGAGACAAGGCAGGACAGAGACACAGTTTAGGACTGGCTAGTGTGAATAATGCTGGCAGGTTCTGAGCTGCGGGGTGGTCTTTAGTTGATTGGTACCTGGCCCTATGCAGTTAGGGCAGAAAAATGTTGTCTCCGGAGTGTACGAGCCAGATAGAGAGTTGGTTCAGAATAAGGTTCTGGCCTGTTCATTGACACAGAAGAGGTGTGTTCCACACTGAGCTCTTTGCTATCCTAAGGTCTGGCTAGCTCTGGGAGGAGCAGTCTCACCCCATTAGTGAGGCCACAAGTGTCAGAGCATCAGGAATGAGCAAAATAAGAAAATGGAAGCCAGGCTCAGTGGCTCAGCCTGTAATCCCAGCACTTTGGGAGGCCAAGGCGAGTGGATCGACTGAGCCCGCGGGTTTGAGACCCACCTGGGTAACTTGGCAAGACCTTGTCTCTACAATAAATCAAAAATTAGCTGGGCGTGGTAGCATGCACCTGTAGTTCTGGCTACTTGGAAGGCTGAGGCGGAAGGATCGCGGGAGCCCAGCAGGTCGAGGCTGCAGTGGCCGGAAGCAGCCACTGCACTCCAGTTTGGGCA
The DNA here is from genome assembly GCF_000164805.1 of Carlito syrichta. Classification (NCBI taxonomy): domain Eukaryota; kingdom Metazoa; phylum Chordata; class Mammalia; order Primates; family Tarsiidae; genus Carlito; species Carlito syrichta. Next base: position 322,509 of record NW_007250415.1, read on the forward strand.
GCAGAGTGAGACTCCAACTCAAAAAAAAAAAAAAAAGTAGATGGAGTTAATACAGCGGGCTCTTCTTCAGTTTTACTAGGTGTTGTCAATTGCTCTCTGGAGTGGTTTTGCCAGTTTACACTCCCACTGGATGTTTCTAAGATATCTAATTGCTTCACTTCTCTTGGTATTATCAGATTACAACATTTTTGCGCATCAGAGGAGTCTGAAATGCTCTCTCGCCGTTGTTTAATTTGTAATTTTCTGATTATTTGTGAGGCTAGGCATCATTTCACATGCACATTTGTTATTCCAGTTTTCTGTTCTCTGAATTGCTTGTTCTTAGCCTTTTCCCATTTGGGTATGGGGGTAGGGTCGGGAGTGTTTGTCTTTTTGTTAATGATGTGTAGACTTTGGTACTAATTTAGCTCCACTAAATATATTACAAATATCCTCTCTAATGTTTGGCTTTTCTTAACATTTTAATGATGTCTTCCTCAGTACACAAGTTTTAAATTTTAATGCAATAAAACATATCATTATTTTCCTTTATGGTTTATGTTTTCATGTTTTAAAGGCAGTAAGGTGCGCTCTCTTATAAAATAAAGTTGTGATTGTTTTAAAGTGATTTAACCATTAAGCCTAAGTTATTCATTCAGTCTCCACTGAAAAGTTATAGTTTGTCGGGCGATTTGGTGCCATCTATGTAAGAATCAATACTTGCAGGAATTCATCCTGCAGAAATATTCATAGGAGTGAGTCCTCCAAAAATATATCACAGGATGTTAAATACAGCATCAGTTGTAACAGCAAAGATCGAGAAGTGACCTAAAAACACATCAGTGCAAGCGAGTTAGATGAATTATGAGAGAGCCACATAATGCAATTCTCTGCAGCAACTGAAAAGAAGAATGCAGATCTGGAGAGAACATTCTCCAGGATATATTGGTAAGTGAGAAAAATGAAATGAAAAACCAGGACCCAAGCAATATAGTATGCTCCCACTCAGGCATAAAAGGGGGAAAGAGATTCTCTATGTATATGCATGTAAAATTTCAGAAAAAAAAACTGCTGAGGGTGGTGACTTCTGAGGAGGGGGACCGGGGCCTGAGGATGGAGGGAAATCCATTTTTCATTGCCAACCTCTTGCGTTGTTTTCACTGTTACTGCCATTACAGTTAACAAAGAAGAACTGCTGTGGATGTTCACGTTTTCTGTGAGTTGCTATTTGTCTTGGCACTTAGAATATTCTGAAGTGAAGAGAGCCTTTTGTTCCTGTAGCTAAGAAGAAATTGAGTTATTAGGAAAGGGGCGGGAGGTTTCTTTCCACATGTTGTGCAGCCCAGTCTGAAAATGTGAAGAGCTGGCAGCAATGCGCTGGCTGATGAGAGTTCGGCTTGGATGTTGTCTGGGGACCAAGGGTGGGTGTGGGAGTACAGGGGTGGGAGGTTTGTCTGTAGGACGAGGTGGGGGGGCAAGGGAAGGTGGATGGAAGGTGGGATGGATCTGAGCCGAGAGGATGCGCCTGGGCCCCTGTAACCCCAAGACTGACTGTGTGTGAGTCTCGAGGTCTGGGCGTCCCTCTGCTTTTAGTCTCCCTGCACTGTCTGGAGGAGGGTTTGGGAGAAGCTCTGCACCCCCCCCCCC